>NC_053024.1:163596514-163807443 GCF_003073215.2 Triticum urartu
ATAAGAAGAATGCAATAAAAGCCTTAAGGCAATGCATTGTTTATTCAAAAATGTGCGTTAAAGCAGAATGATACAGGTAGTGCGATAAGCAAAAAGTAGGACTGTTTGACATGTCCCTTCCAAGGGCAAGCTGAGGAATGGTAGTAAACCAAATATTTCACTCATTATCGTAATCCACCTGGGAGTTCCGTGGTGTGACGTAGCTTTCTGCCTCCTTGGATGCTGCATCATGTGTTCGGCAATCACGCTGTCGGACAGGGTTTCCAAATATTGAAGTCCTGAAAGAGAAAAATAACAAAGCGGGAAGCCCATGGTGTGGTTTAAGCCGCGACTTGGGGCGTGCCACCGTCGTGCCCCCTCCCCGCCTGTGCCCATGGTATTTTTAATGCATAATTATGTACGCGTGGCACGGATTTCGCCATTTGGCTGGGACCGGGGTGGGGGCCGCATTGCTATGCAAGCTCAGAACATGCCAGGCGGTCCTGTTGCCGATTACTCCGGGCGCGCTTGAAGGTGTCCGGGTCCTTAAACGCCGAACTAGTGGATTGCCTTAAGAGGCTGCTTTGCGCTTCCACTGCGAGGGCCGCAGTGTGCTCCTCCGTTCGGAGGGAGCAATCTATGTTTCCATTAACTATAATGACCCCCCGAGGTCCTGGCATCTTGAGCTTGAGGTATGCATAATGCGGTACCGCATTGAATCTCACAAATGCGGCTCGCCCAAGTAGTGCATGATAGCCACTGCGGAACGGGACTATATCAAAGATTAACTCTTCACTTCGGAAGTTATCCGGGGATCCGAAGACCACTTCCAGTGTGACTGAGCCTGTGCAGTGGGCCTCTACACCTGGTATGACGCCTTCAAAGGTCGTTTTTGTGGGTTTGATCCTTGAGGGGTCTATACCCATTTTGCGCATTGTGTCCTGATAAAGCAGGTTCAGGCTACTGCCGCCATCCATAAGGAATCGAGTGAGGTGAAATCCGTTAATGATTGGGTCTAGGACCAGTGCGGCGAATCTGCCATGACGAATACTAGTGGGGTGGTCCCTGCGATCGAAGGTGATCGGACAGGAGGATCATGGGTTGAACTTTGGGGCGACTGGCTCCAACGCATATACGCCCCTGAGCGCACGCTTCCGCTCCCTCTTGGGGATGTGGGTTGCGTATATCATGTTCACCGTCCGCACTTGTGGGGGGAACCTCTTCTGTCCTCCGGTATTCGGCTGCCGGGGCTCCTCCTCGTCATCGCTATGTGGCCCCTTATCTTTGTTTTCGGCAATTAACTTGCCGGCCTTCTTGAACACCCAACAATCCCTGTTGGTGTGGTTGGCTGGCTTGTCAGGGGTGCCGTGTATTTGACACGAGCGATCGAGTATACGGTCCAAACTGGACGGTCCCGGAGTGCTTCTTTTGAATGCCTTTTTCCGCTGATCGGGTTTAGGGCCTTTGAATCCGGCATTGACTGTCGTATCCTCGATATTGTCGCTGTTAATGTGGCGCTTATGTTTGTTGCGACATGACCTGCTATTGTCGTCCTTGGTATCCGAAGTACCATGGTTCTTTGATATGTTATTACTGCGAGCCAGCCAGCTGTCTTCTCCCGCACAAAAGCGGGTCATGAGTGTCGTGAGGGCTGCCATAGATTTCAGATTTTCCTGACCAATGTGCCGGGCTAGCCACTCATCGCGGATGTTGTGCTTGAAAGCTCCTAGGGCCTCTGCATCCGGACAGTCGACGATTTGATTTTTCTTTGTTAGGAACCGTGTCCAGAATTGCCTGGCCGATTCCTCTGGCTGCTGAATTATGTGGCTCAAGTCATCGACATCTGGTGGTCGCACATAAGTGCCCTGAAAGTTGTCGAGGAATGCGGCTTCTAGATCTTCCCAACAGCCAATGGACTCTGCTGGCAAGCTATTGAGCCAATGCCGAGCCGGTCCTTTGAGTTTGAGTGGGAGGTATTTAATGGCGTGTAGATCATCACCGCGTGCCATGTGGATATGCAGGAGGAAATCCTCGATCCATACCGCAGGATCTGTTGTGCCGTCGTATGATTCTATATTTACGGGTTTGAAACCCTCTGGGATTTGATGATCCATTACTTCGTCTGTGAAGCATAAGGGGTGTGCGGCTCCTTTGTACTGGGCTATATCGCGACGCAACTCCAATGAGTCTTGCCCGCTGTGCTCGGCCCGGCCGGATTTACTTTTACTGTATCCGGCGTGAAGATTATCGTTTCGCATAGTGGCGCGCCCTCGTGATCCGTAGATCGATCTTGCATGCTTTTCTTTGTCCTCCAATACGTCTCGTAGGTCTGGCGTACTTCCCTATGCCTTTTTATTTGAATGGCGTCGGGGTGCAGGCTGAGCTTTTGGCTGGAATGCCTCTTTGTCGCGGCCACGAGGTGGCCGGTCAGCCACGTCATACGCTTCTTCCTCCAGTCGGGGTAGCAACCTGCATTTTGCATAACTCTTGGAGGGGCGTTCGAGTTTATATTCCTCGGCCGCCAGGACTTCAGTCCATCTGTCAGCTAGCAGATCTTGATCAGCTTGAAGCTGGTGTTGCTTCTTCTTAAGGCTATTTTCCGTGGCTATAAGCCGGCGCTTGAAGCGATCTTGTTCGACGGGATCCTCTCGCAGGACGAATTCGTCATCGTCGAGGCTTGCCTCGTCTTCGGAGGGAGGCATGTAGTTATCATCCTCCTCATCTGCCGCTCTCTTAGGAGGGCTGGCCTCTCCATCCTCTTGCCCTAAATCGTGCTGGAGGGGATTATTGCCATCTTCGGCACTATCCGGAGTGCTATTATCTCCTGTGCCGGTATCACCGCTTTTGCTTTGGCGGGACTTAGAGCGGCGCCGCTGATGTTGGCGCTTGGGTTGCTTCTTGGAGGGGTCATCCTCCGCTGTCTCGTCGCCATTGCCTTGTTTGGGTGTGTCCACCATGTATATATCGTATGATGAGGTGGCTATCCAGTGCCCTGTGGGCAGTGGTTCCTCTTCGTCTCCTGCATCGTCGTCCATACAGTCGATGTCTTCGGAGTCGAAGTCGAGCATGTCGGTTAATTCATCGACAGTGGCTACCAAATGGGTGGTGGGTGGGTAGCGAATTTCTTCGTCATCCGCATCCCAATCCTGCAGGACATAGTTCGGCCAGGAGCCTCCTGACAAGGAGAGAGAACTTAATGAGTTCAGTATGTCGCCAAAGGGCGAGTGCTGAAAAATATCCGCGGAGGTAAACTCCATGATCGGCGCCCAATCGGATTCGCTAGGAACGGGCGCAGGCGGTTCGGAGTCCTTGGCCGGAGAAGGATCTGGCAGTTTGATGACACGGCTCTCATGCAGGGTAAGGTCGATGTTCGGCTCGATCACCGTTGAGGATAAGTCCTCCGTAGCGGGGTCCATCCACACATCCATGGACGGCACAACTGGCTCCGAATTGAGGATCGGAGCGGCTGCCGGTGCAATCACCTGAACACTGTCGGATGGTAGAGCTAAATCGTACTCATCGTGACCGTGTGACGCACAAGGCAGGGGCTCGAATCCATCGAAGATCAAGTCTCCGCGGATATCGACCGTGTAGTTTAAGCTTCCAAACCTGACCTGGTGGCCAAGGGCATAACTTTCGATCTGCTCCAGATGGCCAAGCGAGTTGGCCGCAGTGCGAAGCCACCGAACACAAAGATCTGTTTGGGGAGAAAAGTCTCACCCTAGACTGCATCGCTATAGATGATCGTAGGAGCCATCAAGCCTAACAGCGATGACACAGAGGAACTCTCAATGAAAGCACCAATGTCGGTGTCAAAACCGGCGGATCTCGGGTAGGGGGTCCCGAACTGTGTGTCTAAGGCGGATGGTAACATGAGGCAGGGGACACGATGTTTTACCCAGGTTCGGGCCCTCTTGATGGAGGTAAAACCCTACGTCCTGCATGTCGAGGAACGTAGTAATTTCAAAAAAAATCCTACGCACACGCAAGATCATGGTGATGCATAGCAACGAGAGGGGAGAGTGTGATCTACGTACCCTTGTAGACCGACAGCGGAAGCATTAGCACAACGTGGTTGATGTAGTCGTACGTCTTCACGGCCCGACCGATCAAGCACCGAAACTACGGCACCTCCGAGTTTCAGCACACGTTCAGCTCGATGACGATCCCCGGACTCCGATCCAGCAAAGTGTCAGGGAAGAGTTCCGTCAGCACGACGGCGTGGTGACGATCTTGATGTACTACCGTCGCAGGGCTTCGCCTAAGCACCGCTACAATATTATCGAGGATTATGGTGGAAGGGGGCACCGCACACGGCTAAGAATATGATCACGTGGATCAACTTGTGTGTCTAGGGGTGCCCCCTGCCCCCGTATATAAAGGATCAAGGGGGGGGAGGTGCGGCCGGCCAGGAGGAGGGCGCGCCAGGAGGAGTCCTACTCCCACCGGGAGTAGGATTCCCCCCCTTTCCTAGTTGGAATAGGATTCGGGAGGGGGAAAAGAGGAGAGAGAGAAGGAAGGGGGGCGCCGCCCCCCTCTCCTTGTCCTATTCGGACTAGGGGGGAAGGGAGAGCGGCCCAGCCCTGGGCACCTCTCCTCTCTTCCACTAAAGCCCACTAAGGCCCATATACCTCCCGGGGGGTTACGGTAACCTCCCAGTACTCCGGTAAAATCCCGATTTCACTCGGAACACTTTCGATATCCAAATATAGGCTTCCAATATATCAATATTTATGTCTCAACCATTTCAAGACTCCTCGTCATGTCCGTGATCACATCCGGGACTCCGAACAAACTTCGGTACATCAAAATGCATAAACTCATAATATAACTGTCATCGAAACCTTAAGCGTGCGGACCCTACGGGTTCGAGAACAATGTAGACATGACCGAGACACGTCTCCGGTCAATAACCAATAGCGGAACCTGGATGCTCATATTGGCTCCTACATATTCTATGAAGATCTTTTATCGGTCTGACCGCATAACAACATACGTTGTTCCCTTTGTCGTCGGTATGTTACTTGCCCGAGATTCGATCATCGGTATCTCAATACCTAGTTCAATCTCGTTACCGGCAAGTCTCTTTACTCGTTCCGTAATACATCATCTCACAACTAACTCATTAGTTGCAATGCTTGCAAGGCTTATGTGATGTGCATTACCGAGAGGGCCTAGAGATACCTCTCCGACAATCGGAGTGACAAATCCTAATCTCAAAATACGCCAACCCAACATGTACCTTTGGAGACACCTGTAGAGCTCCTTTATAATCACCCAGTTACATTGTGATGTTTGGTAGCACACAAAGTGTTCCTCCGGCAAACGGGAGTTGCATAATCTCATAGTCATAGGAACATGTATAAGTCATGAAGAAAGCAATAGCAACATACTAAACGATCGAGTGCTAAGCTAATGGAATGGGTCATGTCAATCACATCATTCTCCTAATGATGTGATCCCGTTAATCAAATAACAACTCTTTTGTTTATGGTTAGGAAACATAACCATCTTTGATTAACGAGCTAGTCAAGTAGAGGCATACTAGTGACACTCTGTTTGTCTATGTATTCACACATGTATTATGTTTCCGGTTAATACAATTCTAGCATGAATAATAAACATTTATCATGATATAAGGAAATAAATAATAACTTTATTATAGCCTCTAGGGCATATTTCCTTCACTGCTTGATTTATTCTTGATGATATGGGTATTACAAGAGTTGATCTACCACGAGATCGGAGAGGCTAAACCCTAGAAGCTAGCCTATGGTATGATTGTCTGTTGTCCTACGGACTAAACCCTCCGGTTTAGATAGACACCGGAGGGGGCTAGGGTTACACAAGGTCGGGTACAAAGGAGGAGATACACATATCCGTATTGCCTAGCTTTCCTTCCACGCCAAGTAGAGTCCCATCCGGACACGGGACGAAGTCTTCAATCTTGTATCTTCATAGTCCAACAGTTCGGCCGAAGGATATAGTTCGGCTATCCGGAGACCCCCTAATCCAAGACTCCCTCAGATAGTAACATTGCCCCTTCTCTCTTTTTCTCTCATTTTTTTATTTTTTTGGTGGGATTCTTTGGCCTTTTTTATTTTTTTGTAAAGTCCAAAGACTCATCCCAACTTGTGATGGAATCATAGCTTCCGTCATCCTTTCCTCACATGGGGCAATGCTCTAATAATGATGATCATCACACTTTTATTTACTTACAACTCAATATTACAACTCGATACTAGAACAAAATATGACTCTATATGAATGCCTTCGGCGGTGTACCGGGATGTGCAATGATCTAGCGTAGCAATGACATCAAAAAACGAACAAGCCATTAAAACATCATGCTAGCTGATACGTCTCCAACATACCTATAATTTTTGATTGCTCCATGCTATATTATCTTTTGTTTTGGACATTGTTGGGCTTTATTATCCACCTTTATATTATTTTTGGGACTAACCTATTAACCAGAGGCCCAACCCAGAATTGCTGTTTTTTTTGCCTATTTTAGGGTTTCGAAGAAAAGGAATATCAAACCGAGTCCAAACGGAATGAAACCTTCGGGAATGTGATTTTTGGAACGAACAAGATCCAGGAGACTTGGACCCTGTGTTAAGCAACCAAAAGGGAGGCCACGAGGTAGGGGGGCACGCCTACCCCCCCAGGCACGCCCTCCACCCTCGTGGGCCCCCTGTTGCTCCACCGACGTACTTCTTCCTCCTATATATACCTACATACCCCCAACAGATCAAATACGGAGCCAAAACCCTAATTCCACCGCCATAACTTTCTGTATCCACGCGATCCCATCTTGGGGCCTGTTCCGGAGCTCCGCCGGAGGGGGCATCGATCATGGAGGGCTTCTACGTCAACACCATTGCCTCTCTGATGAAGTGTGAGTAGTTTATCTCAGACCTTCGGGTCCATAGTTATTAGCTAGATGGCTTCTTCTCTCTTTTTGGATCTCAATACAAAGTTCTCCCCCTCTCTTGTGGAGATCTATTCGATGTAATCTTCTTTTGTGGTGTCTTTGTTGAGACCGATGAATTGTGGGTTTATGATCAAGTTTATCTATGAACAATATTTGAATCTTCTCTGAATTCTTCTATGTATGATTGGTTATCCTTGCAAGTCTCATCAAATGATCAGTTTGGTTTGCCCTACTAGATTGATCTTTCTTGCAATGGGAGAAGTGCTTAGCTTTGGGTTCAATCTTGCGGTGTCCTTTCCCAGTGACAGTAGGGGCAGCAAGGCATGTATTGTATTGTTGCCATCGAGGATAACAAGATGGGGTTTTCATCATATTGCATGAGTTTATCCCTCTACATCATGTCATCTTGCTTAAGGCGTTACTCTGTTCTCTTGAACTTAATACTCTAGATGCATGCTGGATAGCGGTTGATGTGTGGAGTAATAGTAGTAGATGCAGGCATGAGTCGGTCTACTTGTCTCGGATGTGATGCCTATATGCATGATCATACCTAGATATTCTCATAACTATGCTCAATTCTGTCAATTGCTCAACAGTAATTTGTTCACCCACCGTAAAATACTTATGCTCTCGAGAGAAGCTACTAGTGAAACCTATGGCCCCGGGTCTATCTTCATCATATTAAATCTTCCAATACTTAGTTATTTTCATTGCTTTTATTTTAATTTGCATCTTTATCATAAAAATACCAAAAATATTATCTTATCATATCTATCAGATCTCACCCTCATAAGTGACCGTGTAGGGATTGACAACCCCTTGTCGCGTTGGTTGCGAGGATTTATTTGTTTTGTGTAGGTGCGAGGGACTCGCGCGTAGCCTCCTACTGGATTGATACCTTGGTTCTCAAAAACCGAGGGAAATACTTACGCTACTTTGCTGCACCACCCTTTCCTCTTCAAGGGAAAACCAACGCAAGTGCTCAAGAGGTAGCAAGAAGGATTTCTGGCGCCGTTGCCGGGGAGGTCTACGCAAAAGTCAAGATACCAAGTACCCATCACAAACCCTTATCTCTCGCATTACATTATTTGCATTTGCCTCTCGTTTTCCTCTCCCCCACTTCACCCTTGCCGTTTTATTCGCCCTCTCTCTCTCTCTATCCTCCCTCTCTTTCTCTATTTGCCTCTTTTTGCCCATTTCTTGTTTGCTCGTATGGTTGGAATAGTTGTTTCTTTATTACTAAACAGAGAACCTAAGATCTATGGATCCTCATCCGCTTGCTAATCTTTTTAAGAGATCCAATTATGATGAACCAATTGCTAGTGAGTTTTGTGCACTAGATTATCTTTATGAGGTCTTGCTTGAACTTCGTGAATCTGAAAAGTGTGATGAATTACTTTATGAAGCGATTCACGATAGATATTTGAATAAAATGTTGGAAATATGCCCTAGAGGCAATAATAAAAGTATTATTATTATATTTCTTTATTCATGATAATTGTCTTTATTCATGCTATAACTGTATTATCCGGAAATCGTAATACACATGTGAATACATAGACCATAATATGTCCCTAGTAAGCCTCTAGTTGACTAGCTCGTTGATCAACAGATAGTCATGGTTTCCTGGCTATGGACATTGGATGTCATTGATAATGGGATCACATCATTAGGAGAATGATGTGATGGACAAGACCCAATCCTAAGCATAGCACAAGATCGTGTAGTTCGTTCGCTAGAGCTTTTCCAATGTCAAGTATCTTTTCCTTTGACCATGAGATCGTGTAACTCCCGGATACCGTAGGAGTGCTTTGGGTGTATCAAACGTCACAACGTAACTGGGTGACTATAAAGGTGCACTACAGGTATCTCCGAAAGTATCTGTTGGGTTGACACGGATCGAGACTGGGATTTGTCATTCCGTATGACGGAGAGGTATCACTGGGCCCACTCGGTAATGCATCATCATAATGAGCTCAAAGTGACCAAGTGTCTGGTCACGGGATCATGCATTACGGTACGAGTAAAGTGACTTGCCGGTAACGAGACTGAACAAGGTATTGGGATACCGACGATCGAGTCTCGGGCAAGTAACATACCGATTGACAAAGGGAATTGTATACGGGGTTGTTTAATCCTCGACATCGTGGTTCATCCGATGAGATCATCGTGGAGCATGTGGGAGCCAACATGGGTATCCAGATCCCGCTGTTGGTTATTGACCGGAGAGTCGTCCCGGTCATGTCTGCATGTCTCCCGAACCCGTAGGGTCTACACACTTAAGGTTCGGTAACGCTAGGGTTGTGAAGATATGTATATGCAGTAACCCGAATGTTGTTCGGAGTCCCGGATGAGATCCCGGACGTCACGAGGAGTTCCGGAATGCTCCGGAGGTAAAGAATTATATATAGGAAGTGATGTTTCAGCCATCGGGACAAGTTTCGGGGTTATCGGTATTGTACCGGGACCACCGGAGGGGTCCCGGGGGCCCACCGGGTTGGGCCACCTGTCCCGGGGGGGCACATGGGCTGTAGGGGGTGCGCCTTGGCCTGGATGGGCCAAGGGCACCAGCCCCAAAAGCCCATGCGCCTAGGGTTCCACTTAAGGGAAGAGTCCAAATGGTGGAAGGCACCTCTAGGTGCCTTGGGGGGGAGGGAAACCTCCCCTTGGCTGCCGCACCTAGGAGATTGGATCTCCTAGGCTGGCGCACCACCCCCCTTGGCCCTCCTATATATAGTGGGGGAGAGGAGGGACTTGAGACACCAGCCCCTGGCGCCTCCCTCTCTCCCCGTTACGTCTCTCTCTCGTAGTATAGGCGAAGCCCTGCTACTGTGACGCCCTGCATCCACCACCACGCCGTCGTGCTGCTGGATCTTCATCAACCTCTCCTCCCCCCTTGCTGGATCAAGAAAGGAGGAGACGTCATCCGCTCCGTACGTGTGTTGAACGCGGAGGTGCCGTCCGTTCGGCGCTTGGTCATCGGTGATTTGGATCACGTCGTGTTCGACTACATCAACCCCGTTCTTTGAACGCTTCCGCTCGCGATCTACAAAGGTATGTAGATGCACCCAATCACTCGCTGCTAGATGAACTCATAGATGGATCTTGGTGAAACCGTAGGAAAATTTTTGTTTTCTGCAACGTTCCCCAACAGTGGCATCATGAGCTAGGTCTATGCGTAGTTCTTCTTGCGCGAGTAGAACACAATTTGTTGTGGGCGTAGATGTTGTCAACTTAGTTGCCGCTACTAGTCTTATCTTGCTTCAACGGTATTGTGGGATGAAGCGGCCCGGACCAACCTTACACGTATGCTTACGTGAGACCGGTTCCACCGACTAACATGCACTAGATGCATAAGGTGGCTGGCGGGTGTCTGTCTCTCCCACTTTAGTTGGAGCGGATTCGATGAACAGGGTCCTTATGAAGGGTAAATAGAAGTTGACAAATCACGTTGTGGCTTTAACGTAGGTAAGAAGACGTTCTTGCTAGAACCCTAATTCAGCCACGTAAAACTTGCAACAACAATTAGAGGACGTCTAACTTGTTTTTGCAGCAAGTGGTTTGTGATATGATATGGCCAAAGTTGTGATGAATGATGAATGATCTATATGTGATGTATGAGATGTTCATGCTATTGTAATAGGATATCACGACTTGCATGTCGATGAGTATGACAACCGGCAGGAGCCATAGGAGTTGTCTTTATTCTTTTATATGACCTGCGTGTCATTGAGAAACGCCATGTAAATTACTTTACTTTATTGCTAAACGCGTTAGCCATAGTAGTAGAAGTAATAGTTGGCGAGCAACTTCATGGAGACACGATGATGGAGATCATGATGATGGAGATCATGGTGTCAAGCCGGTGACAAGATGATCATGGAGCCCCAAGATGGAGATCAAAGGAGCTATGTGATATTGGCCATATCATGTCACGTTCATTATTTGATTGCATGTGATGTTTATCATGTTTTGCATCTTGTTTACTTAGAACGACGGTAGTAAATAAGATGATCCCTCATTATAATTTCAAGAAGTGTTCCCCCTAACTGTGCACCGTTGCGACAGTTCGCTGTTTCAAAACACCACGTGATGATCGGGTGTTTATTCAGACGTTCACATACAACGGGTGTAAGACAGATTTACACATGCAAACACTTAGGTTGACTTGACGAGCCTAGCATGTACAGACATGGCCTCGGAACACAGAAGACCGAAAGGTCGAGCATGAGTCGTATAGAAGATACGATCAACATGAAGATGTTCACCGATGTTGACTAGTCCGTCTCACGTGATGATCGGACACGGCCTAGTTAACTCGGATCATGTTATACTTAGATGACTAGAGGGATGTCTATCTAAGTGGGAGTTCATTGAATAATTTGATTAGATGAACTTAATTATCATGAACTTAGTCTAAAATCTTTACAATATGTCTTGTAGATCAAATGGCCAACGTAGTCCTCAACTTCAACGCGTTCCTAGAGAAAACCAAGCTGAAAGACGATGGCAGCAACTATACGGACTGGGTCCGGAACCTGAGGATCATCCTCATAGCTGCCAAGAAAGATTATGTCCTACAAGCACCGCTAGGTGATCCACCCGTCCCACAGAACCAAGACGCTATGAACGCTTGGCAGGCACGTACTGATGACTACTCCCTCGTTCAGTGCGGCATGCTTTACAGCCTTGAGCCGGGGCTCCAAAAGCGTTTTGAGAGACACAGAGGATATGAGATGTTCGAAGAGCTGAAAATGGTTTTTCAAGCTCATGCCCGGATCGAGAGATGTGAAGTCTCCGATAAGTTCTTCAGCTGTAAGATGGAGGAAAATAGTTCTGTCAGTGAGCACATACTCACTATGTCTGGGTTACATAACCGCTTGACTCAGCTGGGAGTTAATCTCCCGGATGACGCGGTCATTGACAGAATCCTCCAGTCGCTTCCACCAAGCTACAAGAGCTTTGTGATGAACTTCAATATGCAGGGGATGGTAAAGACCATTCCTGAAGTATTTGCAATGCTGAAATCAGCAGAGGTAGAAGTCAAGAAGGAACATCAAGTGTTGATGATGAATAAAACCACTAAGTTCAAGAAGGGCAAGGGTAAAAAGAACTTCAAGAAGGACGGCAAGGAAGTTGCTGCGCCCGGCAAGCAAGCTGTCGGGAAGAAGTCAAAGAATGGACCCAAGCCTGAGACAGAGTGCTTTTATTGCAAAGGGAAGGGTCACTGGAAGCGGAACTGCCCCAAATACTTAGCGGACAGAAGGCCGGCAACACCAAAGGTATATTTGATATACATGTAATTGATGTGTACCTTACCAGTACTCGTAGTAACTCCTGGGTATTTGATACCGGTGCGTTGCTCATATTTGTAACTCACAGCAGGAGCTGCGGAATAAACGGAGACTGGCGAAGGACGAGGTGACGATGCGCGTCGGGAATGGTTCCAAGGTCGATGTGATCGCCGTCGGCACGCTACCTCTACATTTACCTACGGGATTAGTTTAAACCTCAATAATTGTTATTTAGTGCCAGTTTGAGCATGAACATTGTATCAGGATCTCGTTTAATACGAGATGGCTACTCATTTAAATCCGAGAATAATGGTTGTTCTATTTATATGAGAGATATGTTTTATGGTCATGCTCCGATGGTGAATGTTTATTCTTAATGAATCTCGAGCGTATACACATATTCATAGTGTGGTACCAAAAGATGTAAGGTTGATAATGATAGTCCCACATACTTGTGGCACTGCCGCCTTGGTCACATAGGTGTCAAACGCATGAAGAAGCTCCATGCAGATGGACTTTTAGAGTCTCTTGATTATGAATCATTTGACACGTGCGAACCATGCCTCATGGAAAAATGACCAAGACTCCGTTCTCAGGAACAATGGAGCGAGCAACCAACTTATTGGAAATCATACATACTGATGTGTGCGGTCCAATGAGTGTTGAGGCTCGCGGTGGCTATCGTTATGTTCTCACCCTCACTGATGACTTGAGTAGATATGGGTATGTCTACTTAATGAAACACAAGTCTGAAACCTTTGAAAAGTTCAAGGAATTTCAGAGTGAGGTTGAGAATCAACGTGACAGGAAAATCAAGTTTCTACGATCAGATCGTGGAGGAGAATACTTGAGTCACGAATTTGGCACACACTTAAGAAAATGTGGAATAGTTTCGCAACTCACGCCGCCTGGAACACCTCAGTGTAACGGTGTGTCCGAACGTTGGAGTACGCCTTCCTCATCCCCGTTCTTTGAACGCTTCCGCGCGTGATCTACAAAGGTATGTAGATGCATCCGATGACTCGTTGCTAGATGAACTCCTAGATGGATCTTGGTGAAACGAATAGGAAAATTTTTGTTTTCTGCAACGTTCCCCAACATAGTAGGCACCCTTCTGACCGCCAGGCGGCTGCTTGACCCAGCAGAACGTCGTATTGTGGGAGAACACGTGCTTGCCGTACTTACGAATAGGCCTGGTGAAGGTGCCTCCAGATTTTACGTAGCCGGGGAGAACATCATCAAGAACCTTCTTGACATTTGTGTAGTCTACGTTCGACTGACGGTCCGGGTCGAAATACGTGGCCATGGAATATTTGGGGCTTAGGAGGATGAGCGTGCAATGTGTGTCACTGCAGAAAACACGGAATGTTAAAAGAAAAACGATCGAAATCTAAGAATTCATATGTTACGGGGCGGTTGAGGGGAGGACTTACTCGGGAAAGTAAGGCACGAGGAAGTTATCCTTATCTTGGTTTGCCAGAATGACGCCTTCGAGGTAAGAACTCGTGACTTGCCGGTCCCCAGCGCTGCCCAAGATCTTGGCACGCATGTAGAAGGGGTCGACTATCACGATGTTCGGGGTCTTGTCGCTAATGATCCGCATCTCCATACTCAGCGAAAATAGCCGAACGAAGGTGTAGTGCAGCGGATGAAGGTTCAACATAGCGTGGATGTCATCAAACCGCAGGACGATCACACCCCCTATGGAGTTATCCACAAAACCCTTGCCCTCTGGCACCTTGGCCGCGAAAACCGGGTATGCCACATCCTTCTCTCCGAGACGCCGCTTCTCCAAAGAAAGAACACTGTCATGCAGACTCCGCATAGCACCGGTTGCAGCATCGAGCATATTTCTCGGTAGCATCGGCCTACCCGCCACATGCACCCTCCTCGAGATATCCTCAGGTGAAGGTGGCCCGTCCTGAGCACAGATCGTACTCGGTGCCGGCTGGCCCGCACCCTTGTTAGTCTTTCTTTTGCGTGCCTTCTTCTTCTCCTGTAATGGGACCGAGTTCTGCTCACAGACCGCCTTCTTGAGTGTGTTGGGGCTGATCATATTTCGCACCTCGCCTATCTGAGGCTCGGTGAAGTCGGCAGCTGGAGGCGTCTCCTGAGAGCTGAACTGCAGACGACGCCTGTTGCAACTTGGCTTCTCCGTGGTACCAGCTAGATCGCGCACGTCTTTTGTTGGGTTGGGTTCTTGAGAAGGAGGCCCCATGAAGTCGCCACCGTACCCATGATCGGCAAAGTACTGATCGACGTTGGCAATGTATCGTCGTCGTCGTTCTGATCCTGTGCCATATGCATGTTTGGATCTAGTGGCATAGAGATGTCCAGCACCGTTGCGGCGGTCTTGCCATGGGGCCGACTTGGCGCCGGCACGACTGGCGGTGTTGTCTTTGGGGTGGTGTCCCCCGGCCCAAACGAATCTGGCTCTTCGGCCAAAGCAGGGGCCAGCTCAGGCAGGCGCTGAGGGTCATCACGTCATCATCGTCGGCCCCAACGGGTCGAATCGGAGGTAACAACTCATCGCAGCCTAGCAGCACCCGAACCAGTTGAACCCTAAACAAGTTGGGTGGCATCTGGGTACTGTGGAACAAGGGGTTGCCAACGATTTTTCCCTTGGCGACATCGACCAACTCGTTGTTCACGAAGTGCAGGAGAGTGCACGGAACATCGGCGGCGCCCTACGAAAACATGTAGGGCGTCAGGGATGCCCAGTCAAAGGCAAGGAGATGAAGTCCTCGGCCGAGAGAGGCTTAATTAGTTACCGTGATGATGGCGTCAAGCTCAGCTAATGTCGAGGCACCGCCAACGGTGGGCGTGCAGTTGACGGAGGGGCCGCTTGCTGCAGAGGTGCCGGCCGACGTACACCCGGGTGCATTAAGCTCCCGTGCCGGCATCGGAGACACCAATGCCGCCTCCGCCAGAGACACCAATGGCCCCGCCATCGCGTTCTGCGAGTTGCTGGCCATGAAGCTAGGAATCGGGGGCGGCCCCTGTTGGCTGCCCGCAATCCACGCACTAATCCCCTGGATCAAGGTAGGCACAATGGCGGTGATCGTCGCTCCGAGTTGTTGTTGCACTTGCTCTTGGACAATCTCCGGAATCCGCGCCACCTGTGCCCTGAGTTCTTGAACCTCACGCGCCTGGCTTTCCGAGCTGGTCTTTTTCTCCTTTCGCCCACCAGTGTTATAGTATGACGACCATTTTGTCGACAAGCCTTTGCCGGCCACACGACTAGCTGACGTCGGCTTACTGAGCTTATCCTTGTTCTTCATTACATTCAACGCCCTATTTAGAGTGGTGTCCCAAGGGTTGCTCTTAGTCGACCCCGCGCTACTGCTTTCAGTCTCCTGCAGAAGGAATGTGAACCATTTAGAAATTTGGCTTCATTAATTAGAATGCAACCATATGGAGCTAATTACGCGGGGGTATATTCCTTACCAGAACAAGCTCAAGCGCCCTAGTCTTCGGATCCGTGGTAAGCTCCTTTGTTTTCGGGTCCTTCTTGTACCGGGCCCTGACAAAGTTCCTGGTCTGCTTGTCACCGTATTTATCGAAGAGGGGCGGTAGGCCTTGCTCGGCACGGTCCGCCTCCTCCTTGTCCCATATAGGCTCCGCCACTCTGTAACCGCCGGGACCGAGTGTGTGTTCCCCTAAGTTCAGCTCCCGCATTTCTTTCCCCCACTTACTTGATTCGGAGTTTGCGGTGCTCGAGCAATTGATCTTGAAGTCGTTGTAGTCATCTTCGGTGATCGAAGGATTTTTCTCCTTGATCTTCTCATAACTCTCACCTTTCTCGATCATTCTCTTCACATTGCTTTTCCAAGTAGACATGGCCTTGCTCATCTTCGTGAGGGCAGCATTGTTCACTTTATTCCCTTTGAGGCTTGTGTTTTCAAATTCAGCGGGGAACTTGTATTGTTTGTGCAGCTTCGTGAAGAGGAGGTTGCGCAAATTCCCTCGGTCAGGATGCCTCAGGTTCTCGGTGTTGATCGAGACGGTGCTCCGGAGAATGCACCCAAGCTGAAGCGAGTACCCCTTGACTATTCGTTCGGGCGCCGTTGGATTCCCGTCGGAGTCCACTTCAGTAACTTCCTCCTTGAGGGTGCGGAGCACGGTCGGGCGCCGGTCCTTCCGTTGCCTCTTCGGTTGGCTGCCATCTGTGCGTGAGCCGCCATCATCAGTGGTGGCATCCTCGGCGGCACCATCAGTGGTGGCATCAGTGGGGTCATCCTCGGCGGTACCATCAGTGGTCTCAGGATCGGTGGGGAAGGCGGCGTCCTCATACAAGTGAGGTTGTTCCTCCATCTCCTGGGACAGCTCCCAGAATTTCTTGCCGCCCGAACCCCCGGCCTCATCGTTGTTGGCCATGTTTCTCTATAAATAGGAACAAAGTTTGGTCAAAAAGTTGGTTATTGTCAAGGAACAAGATCATGGTCTCATCATTTAGGGTTTGCCGACACCGAGGCATCCTAAAAGCTAAGCTTTTATCATTGAGGGTTTTTCGACGCCGAGGCACCCTAAAAGCCTAAGCTTTCATCATTTCGGTTTTTATCGACACCGAGGCACCCTAAAAGCCATGCATTAGTCACAAGTACGCCAGGGCACTTGATCCTACTTAATTAACTACTAAGATACCCCGGCCCATGCATTAGTCACAAGTACCCCATATGTCCTATTTTTAGCAAAGTCATGCTAAAATTCACGGAAAATTTCAGCATGACCTTTGCTGAAAATAGGACATATGGAGTACCCGAATTTGCCGGAACGGAAGTTAATCGACATTCCAGCAAACTCAAGGGCCTCTCGAGTGGACAAGGCAAAAAAGGCCTCCATCACAACATGGAAAATACATTGGCATGTGAAAAAAGGCCTCCATTGCTTAGGATGCACTGCCACTGAAGCATTGGGTACAAGACTATTACATGAAAGTAAATGCAGCAGTTGAAGCAGAGATTGGTGTACAAGCAAGAACAGAGCAAGTTCTTCTTATCCTCTGCAATTATAATAGGAGCCAATCAAATGGATAAAAGGAGAATTGGTTCATTGCAGGCAAGACTGAGCTGAAACAATCAAGGGAAGTGATCAGCAACAGTACGAAGGCTGCAATGTGGTGTAAATATCCATGCCACTGCAATCTACAGCAGTGACCCTGCTTGATCTTTTGGTGCATTTGTTACCACATTCCATTTAACTTTTTACTGAAATGTGATTCAGAAACAATGCAGAGTTGCCTCTGTTTAGATGCAATGACCATCTAAGGTGTAATACGTATTTCGTGATTTACTTCATGAGTTAGACCAGAGATATGTTTTTCTTCTTCTATAAACTTGGTCAAACTTTACAGAAGCTGACTTAGAACAAAGCTAACACGTCTTGATTTCAGACATGAGGAACTAGATGATCGGGTTCACAGAAATGAAACAGGTAGACAACGCCATCATTTACGGCAAACATCACTTACACAGAAATGAACATGATAATTACTTGCACAGAAATGAACATGATAATTTTCTGGACATAATGTCAAGGCTCTGCTCTTGCTCAGGCTGCAGGAAATCCCCAGTCTAGATGCTACAGTTGATTTGATGTATTGAAAAGATATGAACATCTAAAATACCTAAATAAATACTCCCTCGGTAAACTAATATAGGACGTTTTAGAGACTTGTGTAGGGAGTACATACACTAGGGAAACACGGTTGAAGATTTATCAGCTGACGTTAATTTGGTATGGTATTTTCTCGCTAAACTTTGGTCAGAGTTCACAAGGTTTGGCTCAGAAGTCAGAACAAAACTGACATGTCATGGAACGGACGGAGTAGATAGTTACATTCACAAAAATGAACCTAGTAAACAAATCATTTACGGTGAACAACGCCCCCCTCTTCACAAACTAGACAAAAAAGACATCAGTTTGAGCATGGCTACAAACTTGCAGCAGCAGCATAGAAACCCGGCGGCCAGCTGTCGACTCAGTTTGCGCTACAGATATATAGCTAAAATTTATCCACAACAAATAAAAAAACAAAATGGAGACCAACATGCCACATGACAACGCACGACCGAAATAATGAGGGAAAAGGCTAGATGCATATCCATCTAGGGTTGCTGCAGGTATAGCAAACTTTCCATATCATATTTGTCGTAGATTTAATCAAATGCATTATTATTTAGTTCTCTTCACATGAAGAGGATGACCAAAGCCTATCAGGATACAAAACTAGGAGGATCACCATCTAGAATTTTTTTTGAAACCGTAGAAACCAATGAATCTCTGCATATCAGAAGAAAAACGAGCCTCTTCTGAAGATAGACATAACAGGGGAACTCAGTTTCATTCCCGAACAAGACCATTGTGTACACTGACTCTACATATGCTTCAATTGACATGTAGCACGCGCACGAGAGTAGAAGAGGAGCTCACCGTCCGGTGACGAGGCAGCGACAGGTCGACAGCGGCCGGCGTGGAAGAGGAGGCAGAGGCGGGGCGTCGTCGAGGAGGGCGGTGAAGACGGGGGCGCCGGCGTCTCGCCTGGATGCTCTGCACGACGGGGGAGGGGGCGGCGTCCGGCGGCAGTGGGAGGGCAACAACTTCCGACGGCGGCTGCTGGTGGGAGCGGGAGGAGGAGCCCGACGAGGTGGACGGGGCGGTGTGGACTGGGCGGCGTCCGGGCCGCCGGCGACGAGGGGGAGGAAGGGGAGAGGGAGGCGGCGGGGGCGCGTGGGCGGCTGCGGCGTAGTGGGTCGGGGCAGCGGCGGCGGCGGCGCGGTGGAGGGAGGGAGAGGGAACTGGCGAGGGGGAGAGGGAAGGGGGGATCGGGCGAAGGGGGAGAGGGAAGGGGGGATCGGGCACAATACTAATGGCGCACCACCCCTCGGTGCGCCATAAGTACATCCATACTAATGGCGCACCTCACCGTGGTGCGCCATTAGTAGTTTTTTTTTCTTATAGCAATGGCACAATACTAATGGCGCACCACCCCTCGGTGCGCCATAAGTACATCCATACTAATGGCGCACGTCACCGTGGTGCGCCATTAGTATTTTTTTATAAGGCAGTAATAATTTTTTAAACTTGTTTAAATCATAACAGTAATATTTTTTTATAAGACAGTAACAGTAATATTTTTTATAAGACAGCAATAATTTTTTAAAAATATCATCAAACAGTAATGCCGGTGGAGCGGGGGAGGGTGCGCGGGGTGCGGGGGGTCGGTGGCGGCGGTTGAGTAGGGGAGGGGTGCGGGGGGTCGGCGGCGGCGGTTGAGTAGGGGAATCGAGGGTGCGGGGGGTCGGCGGCGGCGGCCGGTGGACCGGGGGGTGCTCGGCGGCGAGGGGGACCGGATCTGGCGAGGTGGGATAGCGATCGAGATGGAGGGGGATCGAGATCGAGTGTCCATGAAATTTAAAAATATTCATGATAGTTCAAAAAGTGCCAATGAAATACCATCGAGAAATGAAGGCTACGATTTAAATACAATCGATCTTAGCTAGCTATCTGTTCACAATCTTCTTGCCCTTCTTTTTCGCAAATGGAGTTCTTCTGTGGAACGGACGTCCTTTAGGTAGGGTGGTCCTGCTTCTTCTTGTGGTGTATGCTGCTACTTCATCATCGTCGTCATGTTCGATCCTCGGGTCGCCATACTTGTCGAAGTCTTGCTCATTGGCTACTCCATCCATTCCGATGATCTTCCTTTTGCCTCTCCTCACGACAACACGACTGGGCTTTGACGGGTCGGTAATGAAGAAGCATTGGTCCACTTGGGAAGCCAGTACCCATGGCTCATTTTTCGCGGTGACGTTTGCGCCCGCGGTCTTGGATTTGGCTTCGGGTATAACCATGGTGGTGAAATACCGGTCTTCTTTTAGGACGCTCTTTGCCCATCTGACACGGAACATCGGGACCTTCTCTCCAGCGTAGCTCAGCTCCCAGATCTCCTCGATCGTTCCGTAGTATCTGTCCTTGTCGTTACCGGTGTAGGATTCCATCGTTACCCCGGAGTTCTGATAACCATCGCTCTTCATGTCCTTGGCCTCGGTGTAGAATGTGTAGCCGTTGATATCGTACGCCTCATAGGTCATCAGGTTGTGCTCGACGCCCTGTGACAAGGCGAATATGAGTTGTTCTTCCGCGGAAGAATCCTCATGTAAAGGGTACGACAAAAGCTTCTGCTTGAACCAACGCGTGAAACATGAGTTGTGCTCTTTGAGTATATCTCCGTCCGTCCTCTGTTGGCCTCGGTCATTGTACGTCTTCTTAATAAAGGTTTTGTGCTCTACCACCCAAGGATCGACCACGTCTATGTGTTGTAGCGCGACTAGGTTTGCTCTTTCAAAGTCGGCGAGTCGACCCTCGAAGTCGACATGCATTTCGCGGCGACCCTCACGGTGACCCCATCCAGCGAGCCTGCCGAGGTGCCTGTTGACGGGCAGACCAACGGGGTTCTCGATGCCTAGATAATTCGTGCAGTAGGAGATGCACTCTTCAGTCAGAAAGCCCCTGGCTATGCTTCCCTCTGGACGTGACATGTTGTGAACGTATCCTTTGATGACACCATTCATCCTTTCGAACGGCATCATGCTGTGCAGGAACGTCGGCCCGAGTTGGATGATATCGTCCACAATATGGACCAGCAGATGCACCATAACGTCGAAGAATGCGGGCGGGAAGTACATCTCAAGCTCGCATAGTATCACCACGATCTCTTCCTGTAGCCTTCTGAGTTGCCTCACGCCAACAGACTTCCGAGAGATGACATCGAAAGAGTTGCATAGGCCAAATAGGGTTTCACGGACGTGCGCGTCCATGATCCCATGGATTGCAACTGGAAGTATCTGCGTCATCAGCACGTGACAGTCGTGAAACTTCATCCCGCTGAACTTCTGCTTCGCTGGGTCTAGGTATCTGCTTATCTTCCCCGCGTAACCGTAAGGAAGTTTTACTCCTACGAGGCAGGTGAAAAACTGCTCGATCTCCTCCTGACTTAGAGTGAAGCACGCGGGAGGGTAGTCATTTCCGGTCTTCTTGGCCTTTTTGCCTTTGCGACGACTTTCCGTGTCCGTCTTCGCCTCATCATCATCATCATCATCATATATAGCGTGAAGCTCCTGCCTGATGCCCATTGATTTCAAGTCTGCCCTTGCTTTCGGCCCATCTTTGGTCCTCTCTGGCTTGTTGAGCAGGGTACCAAGCAGACTCTCGCACACATTCTTCGTGATATGCATGACATCAAGGCTGTGAGGCACACGGTGGATCTTCCAGTACGGCAAGTCCCAGAAAACAGACCTCGTTTTCCATACCTTCAGCAGCGGCTCTGGCGCCTTTCGCTTCTTACCCGCTCTGGCGCCTTTTGCTTCTTTCCCGGCAGTGGGGAGTCTTTCCAATTTTTCAACAGCTCGTCTATTTCCTCGCCGCTCCTCGTACGCGGGCGTCCTCGGGGTTCGGTTTCACCATTGAATAGATCCTTGCGTTTTCTCCACGGGTCATCGTCGCGAAGCCACCTTCGATGTCCCATGAACACGGTTTTTGAAGACACGGGATCTCTATCTAGCTGGCGATACGTTGTGTCATCCATGCACCTGACGCATCCAGAAAATCCATGGACCACCTGCTCCGCTACATATCCGTAACCGAGATAGTCGTGCACCGTCGTGAGCAGCGCGGCTCTCATAGGGAAATATTCTTTCTCTGCGGCGTCCCACGTATGGCTGGCGTTTTCCACAGCGTGTCAAGCTCCTCTTTCAGCAGCCCCAGATACAGATTGATGTCGTTCCCTGGTTGTTTCGGTCCTTCAATTAGCATACTCATGTGAATGTACTTCCTCTTCATGCACAACCAGGGGGGAAGGTTGTACATCCACACAAACACAGGCCAGGTGCTATGTGTGCTTCTCTGGCTGCCAAACGGATTGACTCCATCGGTGCTCGCGCCCAGCACGATGTTCCTTGGATCGTTCCCAAATTCTAGGTCTTCGAAGTTCAACACTTGCCACTGGCTCGCATCCTTAGGGTGACTCAGCATCTTGTCTTTTTTATCTATCTCCGGATCATTTGCGTCATCTTCTCGCTTCTTCTCCTCCCTATCCGCGTGCCAACGCAGGAGCTTTGCTACCTTAGGTTCCGCGAAATACCGCTGCAGACGAGGAGTGATCGGAAAGTACCACACCACTTTTCGAGGAGCTTTCTTCCTCTTCTTGTATCGAGTGACGCCGCACACCGGACATATGGTAGACTCCGCGTGCTCGTCCCGATAAATGATGCAATTGTTCATGCACACATGGTATTACACGTGCGGTAAATCCAGAGGACACATGATTTTCTTCGCCTCCTCCAAACTGGTCGGGCACTTGTTCCCCTTGGGAAGACGTTCGTGCCAGAATGACATGTTCTCGTCGAAGCATGCGTCGGTCATTTTGTGTTTTACCTTCATCTCGAGAGACATGAGCGTTACTTTCAGGCGGGTATCCTCGGGCATGCATCCTTCATACAATGGAGTAACCGTGTCTAACTCAAGTTGATCCATCTTGGCTTTCTCTCGGGCGGCAGCTCTTGCGTTATCCGTCTGCTTGAGAAGCAACTCTTGAATATGAGGGTCCTGCACCCAGCCCATCGATGGTCCAGCGTCGTCTGCTCCGCCGGCATCATCATCTTCATGATCATGCCCGTCGTCTGCTCCGGCATCTTCCTCATCATCATGTCCTGCATCTTCTACATGATGACTATGTACAGCATCACCGCCGTGATCATCTCCTGGGGATTCTTCGTCTTCTCGCCCGCCCGAGCCGCGGTGGTTGTCTTGCTGCCCTTCCTCATTTCTTGCCCGGCCCCCATGGACGACTTCGTAGTCATCTTCATCACCTTGCCACCGATAGCCATCCATGAAACCACGCAAGAGCAGGTGGTCCCGCACCTGCCTGGATTCCGGGTCTGCAATAAGGCTCTTTAGCTTGCATCTTCGACACAGACATCTTATCTCCGTCTCGTTCTTTTGAAGCATCTCGGCCTTCGCAGACCTCAAAAACCTATTCACGATGCCTTCGGTCATCATGCGGACCATGGTCGCCTGCGGGGTAGAGCAAAACGATATTTTAGAACCAAGAAAAAATTTGGCATGACTTTCCCTAAAAATAGGACCCAAAAGAATGCTTAATGCCAAAATTCTCGCCGAAACGGAAATGAATCAACATTCCGGCAAAATATTGGCAACTATCGCATTTCAAATACCGGTACACCTCCAAACACAAACACATATGCAACACCACAAACATATGCAACACCACGAACATACATAGATCTAGCTAGGCCATAAAAAGTGCATGTGCACATTGTTGTAGGGAGAACAACATAAATATAGCTTCCCCCCTTACTTACTTATCAAAACAAGGTAATTTAACCACTTAAATTGAATGAATCTATGGTGGAAATGAGGTGAAAAAGAGGAGGCACCCGAGACAAGGAGGAGGTGGAGAGAATGAAGTGGGGAGAAAGTGAGTGTGGGTAGGAGAGGCTGTCCAAAATATCTTGTTGCTGCCCACTTACTAATGGCGCACCAACTCTAAATGCGCCATTAGTAATCCAGGTTACTAATGGCGCACCTTCTGGTGGTGCGCCATTAGTAGTTTTGCAAAAAAACATACTAATGGCGCACTGTTCCACAGTGCGCCATTACTAGTTTAAACTAGTAATGGCGCACGGTGGAACAGTGCGCCATTAGTAGTTTTGCAAAAAAGGAATAAAAAATATAATAAAAAAACAACATTAGTGGCGCACTTTCCGGCAGGTGCGCCATTACTAGTTACAACTAGTAATGGCGCACTGTGTCTGGATGCGCCATTAGTATGTTTGGACAGGCGCACTAGTTAAATTTTTTTGATACTAATGGCGCACCCTGGGCCAGGTGTGCCATTAGTAGTTTCAACTCTAATGGCGTATCAGAAGGTGGTGCGCCATTAGTATATACTAATGGCGCACCGCTTGTCTGGTGCGCCATTAGTGTCAACCCCATCTATAGCCCTTTTTCTAGTAGTTGCCCGGACCCCTTTCGGCACTCCCGGTACAATACCGATAATGCGTGAAACTTTTCCGGCGACCAAAACAGGACTTCCCATATATAAATCTTTACCTCAGACCATTCCTGGAACTCCTCGTGAGGTCCGGGATCTCATCCGGGACTCCGAACAACTTTCGGGTTACCGCATACTAATATCTCTATAACCCTAGCGTCACCGAACCTTAAGTGTGTAGACCCTACGGGTTCGGGACCATGCAGACATGACCGAGACGTTCTCCGGTCAATAACCAACAGCGGGATCTGGATACCCATGTTGGTTCCCACATGTTCCACGATGATCTCATCGGATGAACCACGATGTCGAGGATTCGATCAATCCCGTATACAATTCCCTTTGTCTAGCGGTACGATACTTGCCCGAGATTCGATCGTGGTATCCTGATACCTTGTTCAATCTCGTTACCGGCAAGTCTCTTTACTCGTTCCGTAACACATCATCCCGTGATCAACTCCTTGATCACATTGTGCACATTATGATGATGTCCTACCGAGTGGGCCCAGAGATACCTCTCCCGTCACACGGAGTGACAAATCCCAGTCTCGATTCGTGCCAACCCAACAGACACTTTTGGAGATACCCGTAGTGCACCTTTATAGCCACCCAGTTACGTTGTGACGTTTGGCACACCCAAAGTATTCCTACGGTATCCGGGAGTTGCGCAATCTCATGGTCTAAGGAAATGATACTTGACATTAGAAAAGCTTTAGCATGCGAACTACACGATCTTGTGCTATGCTTAGGATTGGGTCTTGTCCATCACATCATTCTCCTAATGATGTGATCCCGTCATCAACGACATCCAATGTCCATGGTCAGGAAACCGTAACCATCTATTGATCAACGAGCTAGTCAACTAGAGGCTTACTAGGGACATGGTGTTGTCTATGTATCCACACATGTATCTGAGTTTCCTATCAATACAATTCTAGCATGGATAATAAATGATTATCATGAACAAGGAAATATAATAATAATCAATTTATTATTGCCTCTAGGGCATATTTCCAACAGTCTCCCACTTGCACTAGAGTCAATAATCCAGTTCACATCGATATGTGATTAACACTCAAGGTCACATCCCCATGTGACTAACACCCAAAGAGTTTACTAGAGTCAATAATCTAGTTCACATTACCATGTGATTAACACTCGATGAGTTCTGGGTTTGATCATGTTATGCTTGTGAGAGATGTTATAGTCAACGGGTGTGAATCTTTCAGATCCGTATGTACTTTGCAAATCTCTATGTCATCTTGTAGATGCAGCTACTACGCTATATTTGGAGCCATTTCAAATAACTATTCTACTTGGAGCTATTCTAAATTGTTGCTCCATTATACGTATCCGGTATCTCTACTCAGAGCTATCCGGATAGGTGTTAAGCTTGCATCGGCGTAACTCTTTACGTCGAACTCTTTATCACCTCCATAACCGAGAAACATATCCTTATTCCTCTAAGGATAATTTAGACCGCTATCTGGTGATCTACTCCTAGATTACCTTTGTACCATCTTGCCAGATATGTGGCAAGGCACACATCAGGTGCGATACTCAGCATGGCATACCGTATAGAGCCTATGACAAAAGCATAGGGGACGACATTCGTCCTTTCTCTTTCTTCTTCCGTGGTCGAGCTTTAAGTCTTAACTTCATACCTTACAACTCAGGCAAGTACTCCTTCTTTGACTGATCCATCTTGAACCCCTTCAAGATCATGTCAAGGTATGTGCTCATTTGAAAGTACCATTAAGCATTTTGATCTATCCTTATAGATCTTGATGCTCAATGTTCAAGTAGCTTAATCCAGGCTTTCCATTGAAAAACACTTTCCAAATAACCCTATATGCTTTCCAGAAATTCTGCATCATTTCTGATCCATAATATGTCAACAACATATACTCATCAGAAATTTTATAGTGCTCCCACTCACTTCTTTGGAAATACAAGTTTCTCATAAACTTTGTATAAACCCAAAATCTTTGATCATCTCATCAAAGCGTACATTCCAACTCCGAGATGCTTACTCCAGTCCTTAGAAGGATTGCTGGAGCTTTGCATACTTATTAGCATCTTTCAGGATTGATAAAACCTTCCGGTTGTATCACATACAACCTTTCCTCAAGAAAATCGTCGAGGAAACAATGTTTTGACATCCTATCTGCAAGATTTCATAAATAATGCAGTAATCGCTAATATAATTCCAACAGACTCTTAGCTATCATAAGCTTCATGATCACTATCATAAGCTTCCACTTCAATTGTTGTAGGTGCCACAGGAACAACTTCCTGTGCCCTGCCACACACTAGTTGAAGAGACGGTTCAATAACCTCATCAAGTCTCCACCATCCTCCCACTCAATTCTTTCGAGAGAAACTTTTCCTCGAGAAAGGACCCGATTCTAGAAACAATCCCTTATTGCTTTCGGTTCTGAGACAGGAGGTATACCCAACTGTTTTGGGTGTCCTATGAAGATGCATTTATCCGCTTTGGGTTCGAGCTTATCAGCCTGAAACTTTTTCGCATAAGTGTCGCAGCCCCAAACTTTTAAGAAATGACAGCTTAGGTTTCTCTAAACCATAGTTCATATGGTGTCATCTCATCGGAATTACGTGGTACCCTATTTAAAGTGAATGTGGTGTTCTCTAATGCCTAACCCATAAACTATCATGGTAATTCGATAAGAGACATCATGGTATGCATCATATCCAATAGGGTGCAGTTATGATGTTCGTACACACCATCACACTATGGTGTTCCAGGCTGTATTAGTTGTGAAACAATTTCCACAATGTCTTAATTCTATGCCAAACTCGTAATTCAGATATTCATCTCTATGATCATATCATAGATATTTTATCCTCTTGTCACGACGATCTTTCAACTTCACCCTGAAATTACTTGAACCTTTCAATAATTCAGACTCGTGATTCATCAAGTAAATATACTCAACATCTACTCAAATCATCTGTGAAGTAAGAACATAACGATATCCACTACATGCCTCAGCACTCATTGGATTGCACACATCAAAATGTATTACTTCCAACAAGTTGCTTTCTAGTTCCATTTTACTGAAAATGAGGCTTTCAGTCATCTTGCCCATGTGGTATGATTTGCATGTCTCAAGTGATTCAAAATCAAGTGAGTCCAAATGGTCCATTTGCATGGAGTTTCTTCATGCATATACACCAATAGACATGGTTCGCATGTCTCAAACCTTTCAAAACAAGTGAGCCGAAAGATCCATCAACATGGAGCTTCTTCATGCGTTTTATACCGATATGACTTACGTGGCAGTGCCACAAGTAGGTGGTACTATCATTACTATCTTTTGGCATGAACATGTGTATCACTACGATCGAGATTCAATAAACCATTCATTTCAGGTGTAAGACCATTGAAGGTATTATTCAAATAAACAGAGTAACCATTATTCTCTTTAAATGAATAACCGTATTGCGATAGACATAATCCAATCATGTCTATGCTCAACGCAAACACCAATCTTGATGGTAGAGGGAGCGTACGATATTTGATCAACCATGGAAATACTTCCAACACATATCGTCATCTCACCTTTTGGCTAGTTTCCGTTTATTCCGTAGCTTTTATTTCGAGTTACTAACACTTAGCAACCGAACCGGTATCTAATACCCTGGTGCTACTAGGAGTACTAGTAAAGTACACATTAACATAATACATCCAATATACTTCTATCGACCTTGCCAGCCTTCTTATCTACCAAGTATCTAGGGTAATTATGCTCTAGTGGCTGTTCCCTTTATTACAGAAGCACTTAGTCTCAGGTTTGGGTTCAACCTTGGGTTTCTTCACTAGAGCAGCAGCTGATTTGCCGTTTCATGAAGCATCCCTTTTTGCCCTTGCCCTTCTTGAAGCTAGTGGTTTCACCAACCATCAACAATTGATGCTCCTTCTTGATCTCTACTTTTGTGGTGTCAAACATCGCGAATATCTCAAGGATCATCATATATGTCCCTGATATATTATAGTTCATCACGAAGCTCAAGCAGCTTGGTGGTAATGACTTCGGAGAACCATCACTATTTCATCTGGAAGATCAACTCCCACTCGATTCAAGCGATTGTTGTACTCAGACAATCTGAGCACAAGTTCAACAATTGAGCTTTTCTCCCTTAGTTTGCAGGCTAAGAAAATCGTCGGAGGTCTTATACCTCTTGACGTGGGCACGAGCCTGAAATCCCAATTTCAGCCCTCGAAACATCTCATATGTTTCGCGACGTTTCAAAACGTCTTCGGTGCCTCAACTCTAAGCCGTTTAACTGAACTATCACGTAGTTATCAAAATGTGTATGTCAGATGTTCGCAACATCCATAGACAACATTCGAGGTTCAGCACACTGAGCGGTGCATTAAGGACATAAGCGTTCTATGAAGCAATGAGGACAAACCTCAGTTTACGGACCTAGTCCGCATAATTACTACTATCAACTTTCAACTAAATTTTCTCTAGGAACATATCTAAACAGTAGAACTGAAGTGCGAGCTACGACATAATTTGCGAAGACCTTTTGACTATGTTCAGGATAATTAAGTTCATCTTGTGAACTCCCACTCAGATAGACATCCCTCTAGTCATCTAAGTGATTACATGATCCGAGTCAACTAGGCCGTGTCCGATCATCACGTGAGACGGACTAGTCAACATCGGTGAACATCTTCATGTTGATCGTATCTACCATACGACTCATGCTCGACCTTTTGGTCTCTTGTGTTCCGAGGCCATGTCTGTACATGCTAGGCTCGTCAAGTCAACCTAAGTGTTTCGCGTGTGTAAATCTGTCTTACACCCGTTGTATGTGAACGTTAGAATCTATCACACCCGATCATCATGTGGTGCTTAGAAACAACGAACTGTCGCAATGGTGCACATTTAGGGGGAACACTTTCTTGAAATTATTATGAGGGATCATCTTATTTACTACCGTCGTTCTAAGCAAATAAGATGTATAAACATGATAGACATCATACGCAATCAAATAGTGACATGATATGGCCAATATCATATTGCTCCTTTTGATCTCCATCTTCGGGGATCCATGATCATTATCGTCACCGGCATGACACCATGATCTCCATCATCATGATCTCCATCATCGTGTCTTCATGAAGTTGTCTCGCCAACTATTACTTCTACTTCTATGGCTACCAGTTAGCAATAAAGTAAAGTAATTACATGATGTTTATGTTGACACGCAGGTCATAAATAAATAAAGACAACTCCTATGGCTCCTGCCGGTTGTCATACTCATCGACATGCAAGTCGTGATTCCTATTACAAGAACATGATCAATCTCATACATCACATATCATTCATCACATTCTTCTTGGCCATATCACATCACATAGCATACCCTGCAAAAACAAGTTAGACGTCCTCTAATTGTTGTTTGCATGTTTTACGTGGCTGCTATGGGTTTCTAGCAAGAACGTTTCTTACCTACGCAAAAACCACAACGTGATATGCCAATTGCTATTTACCCTTCATAAGGACCCTTTTCATCGAATCCGATCTGACTAAAGTGGGAGAGACAGACACCTGCTAGCCACCTTATGCAACTAGTGCATGTCAGTCGGTGGAACCAGTCTCACGTAAGAGTACGTGTAAGGTCGGTCCGGGCCGCTTCATCCCACAATGCCGCCGAATCAAGATTGGACTAGTAACGGTAAGCATATTGAACAAAATCAACGCCCACAACTACTTTGTGTTCTACTCGTGCATAGAAACTACGCATAGACCTAGCTCATGATGCCACTGTTGGAGAATGTAGCAATAATTCAAAATTTTCTACGTATCACCAAGATCAATCTATGGAGTCATCTAGCAACGAGGGAGGAGTGGATCTACATACCCTTGTAGATCGCGCGCGGAAGCGTTCAAGAGAACGGGGTTGATGGAGTCATACTCGTCGTGATCCAAATCACCGATGATCCTAGCGCCGAACGGACGGCACCTCCGCGTTCAACACACGTACGGAGCAGCGACGTCTCCTCCTTCTTGATCCAGCAAGGGGGGAGGAGAGGTTGATGGAGATCCAGCAGCACGACGGCGTGGTGGTGGAAGTAGCGGGATTCCAACAGGGCTTCGCCAAGCGCTGCGGGAGGAGGGAGATGTGTCATGGGAGGGAGGGAGAGGGAGGCGCCAGGGCTTAGGTGTTGCTGCCCCTGTTGGAATCCCGCTACTTCCACCACCACGCTGTCGTGCTGCTGGATCTCCATCAACACACGTATGGAGCAGCGACCTCTCCTCCTTCTTGATCCAGCAAGGGGGGAGGAGAGGTTGATGGAGATCCAGCAGCACGACGGCATGGTGGTGGAAGTAGCGGGATTCCAACAGGGCTTCACCAAGCGCTGCGGGAGGAGGGAGATGTGTCATGGGAGGGAGAGGGAGGCGCCAGGGCTTAGGTGTTGCTGCCCTCCCTTCCCCCCACTATATATAGGGCCAAGGGAGAGGGGGGGGGCGCAGCCTTGGCCCTTCCTCCAAGGAAGGGTGCGGCCAGGGAGGAGTCCATCCTCCCCAAGGCACCTAGGAGGTGCCTTCCCCCTTTAGGACTCTTTCTTTCCCTTATCTCTTGGCGCATGGGCCTCTTGGGGCTGGTACCCTTGGCCCATATAGGCCAAGACGCACACTCCTACAGCCCATGTGCCCCCCCGGGGCAGGTGGACCCCCTTGGTGGACCCCGGACCCCTTTCGGCACTCCTGGTACAATACCGATAATGCGCTAAACTTTTCCGGCGACCAAAACAAGACTTCCCATATATAAATCTTTACCTCCGGACCATTCCGGAACTCCTCGTGACGTCCGGGATCTCATCCGGGACTCCGAACAACTTTCGGGTTACCGCATACTAATATCTCTATAATCCTAGCGTCACCGAACCTTAAGTGTGTAGACCCTACGGGTTCGGGAACCATGCAGACATGACCGAGACGTTCTCCGGTCAATAACCAACAGCGGGATCTGGATACCCATGTTGGTTCCCACATGTTCCACGATGATCTCATCGGATGAACCACGATGTCGAGGATTCGATCAATCCCGTATACAATTCCCTTTGTCTAGCGGTACGATACTTGCCCGAGATTCGATCGTCGGTATCCCGATACCTTGTTCAATCTCGTTACCGGCAAGTCTCTTTACTCGTTCCGTAACACATCTTCCCGTGATCAACTCCTTGATCACATTGTGCACATTATGATGATGTCCTACCGAGTGGGCCCAGAGATACCTCTCCGTCACACGGAGTGACAAATCCCAGTCTCGATTCGTGCCAACCCAACAGACACTTTTGGAGATACCCGTAGTGCACCTTTATAGCCACCCAGTTACGTTGTGACGTTTGGCACACCCAAAGTATTCCTACGGTATCCGGGAGTTGCGCAATCTCATGGTCTAAGGAAATGATACTTGACATTAGAAAAGCTTTAGCATGCGAACTACACGATCTTGTGCTATGCTTAGGATTGGGTCTTGTCCATCACATCATTCTCCTAATGATGTGATCCCGTCATCAACGACATCCAATGTCCATGGTTAGGAAACCGTAACCATCTATTGATCAACGAGCTAGTCAACTAGAGGCTTACTAGGGACATGGTGTTGTCTATGTATCCACACATGTATCTGAGTTTCCTATCAATACAATTCTAGCATGGATAATAAACGATTATCGTGAACAAGGAAATATAATAATAATCAATTTATTATTGCCTCTAGGGCATATTTCCAACAGTTATCGGATCCAAAACCTGACCCGATAGCTTAACGGCGTTCCGTTATGGTGGATGCCACGTGTCAGTCACCCGTGACGAAAGCACTTCTGTGACGCGTGATTTATCGTCATGGAAGTGGACACTTCCGTGATGATAATTTTGGTAATGTCATGGAACAATTCTACGACAGCACAGGTATGACTATCTTGATTCTGTCACAAATTTTTCATGGATGTACATGCATGACAAAAAAACGTGGCCTACTGTGACAAACACGTATCATCACGGAAGTGTATTTTTTTTGTAGTGTCCTTGGTGTGGATGCCAAGCTTGGCATTCGGATATGAAGATTCCTTTCTCCGTAACCGACTTTGTATAACCCTAGTCGCCTCTGGTGTCTATATAAACAGGAGGGCTTAGTCCATAGAGACAATCATAATTAGATAGGCTAGACTTCTAGGGTTTTAGCCATTACGATCTCATGGTAGATCAACTCTTGTAACCCCCATACTCATCAATATTAATCTAGCAGGACGTAGGGTTTTACCTCCATCGAGAGGGCCCGAACCTGGGTAAACATTGTGTTCCCTGTCTCCTGTTACCATCAACCTCAGACGCACAGTTCGGGACCCCCTACCCGAGATCTGCCGGTTTTGACACCGACATTGGTGCTTTCATTGAGAGTTTAGTTGTGTCGTCGTCAGGAGGTTTGATGGCCCCATCAATCGTCTAGAACAATGTTGTCCAGGGAGAAACCTTCCCCCCGGACAGATCTTTGTATTCGGCGGCTTCACATTGTGGGCCAACTCACGTGGCCATCTAGAGCGGATCAATAGTTATGCCCCTGGTCGTCAGGTCAGATTGGAAGCTTGAACTACGTCGCGAATATCCACTAAGACTTGATCTTCGACGGATTCGAGACCACGGCAGCCGCTCCCTGTCGCCACGATGAACATGACTTAAATCTGTCATTGGACCATGCCCAGGGGATAGCGCCTGTAACTGCTCTGGCCCTAGATCCGGAGCAGATTGTGCTATCCGAGGACGGGAGGCTCAACCCTGCCACGGAAACCGTAGACTCAGTGGCGTCAGAGCCACACACCGACCCAACCTCGAGTGGGATCCGTGTCACCGGAACCTCGGACCCGTTTCTGGCTACAAGTTTCGAACCATGTGTGTCCGCGCACGACGAGCTTGATCAAGCATCGATCGTCAAATTCAGCTCCGCGGACATCTTTCGGCACTCGCCTTTAGGCGACATGGTAAACTCATTAAAAACACTCTCCTTAGTGGGGGACTCTCAGCCGAATTATATCCGATATGAACTGGAGGCTGACGACGGAGAATTCCACTGCCCACCCCACCCACTTAATAGCCACTGTCGAAGACTTAACTGACATGTTCGATTACAGCTCCGAAGACATCGACGGTATGGATGACGATGCTAGAGAGGAGTAGGCCGAAAACCTATCGTTCACCGGATGATGGACGACCACCTCCTCATACGATGTATACATGGTATATGCACCAAAAGAGAATAGTGGCGATGACAAGGAAGATCCAGTTGAGGATAAACCTCCTGAGATACAACCAAAATGCCGGCGTCAGCGGCGCCGCTCTAAATCACGCCACATCAAAGATAGAAACACCGACATAGGAGAAGATAACACTCCGGACGGTGCCAAAGACAATGAAGACCCCGTTGAGGCAACTTCCGAACAAGATGAACGGGAAGATGAGCGAGTCAGCCCTGATGAACAGGCCGCGCATGAAGACTCGGAGGACAACAATTATCTTCCACTCTCCGAGGATGAGGTGAGCCTCGGCAATGAGGATTTTATCGTGTCTGAGGAACCTCTCGAGCAGGAGTGCTTCAAGCGCCGACTAATAGCCACTGCAAGGAGCCTAAAAAAGAAGCAACAACAACTTCAAGCCGATCAAGATATGCTCAATGACAGATGGACTAACGTCCTGGAAGCCGAGGAGTACGGCCTCAAGCGACCACTCAAAAGTTACCTGAAGCGCAAATTACTACCTCAATTTGATGACAAGGCATTGGAGCCCGTGCCATAAACACACAATGCGGCTGACCGACCACCACATGGTCGTGACAAAGCGGCAACCCAAGCCGAATACCAGCCCGTACCACCTCATCGTAAAGACAGAGACAAAACTGCTCAGGGATACACATATGATCTCTGGCAGGGCCTGAAGAATAAAGAAGGTCCGGCCAGATCGATCTATGGATCACGGGGGTGTGCCCTGACGCGCGACGACGGCTATCGAGCCGAACATGGCAAGCATAATTACGCCCGAGCCGAAAATCGCAGTCAGACTCCATCTAAAATACGTTGCGACCTGGCCCGATATAGATGCGCCGCACACCCCCTCTGCTTCACTGATGAAGTAATGGGACATGAATTCCCATAAGGGTTCAAACCCGTGAATATCGAATCATATGATGGAACCATAGATCCTGCGGTATGGATTGAAGACTTTATCGACCATATTCACATGGCGCGCGGCGATGATCTTCATGCCATCAAATACCTCCCCCTAAAACTCAAGGGGCCAGCCCGACACTGGCTGGACAGCCCGCCTGAAAACTCCATTGGTAGCTGGGAGGACTTAGAAGAAGCCTTCCTTGACAACTTCCAAGGTACATATGTTCGACCTCCGAATGTCGACGACTTAAGTCACATAATCCAACAGCCCGGAGAGTCAGCCAGGAAATTCTGGACTAGATTCTTAACCAAAAGGAACCAGATCGTCGACTGTGCGGATGCCGAAGCCCTAGCGACATTTAAACATAGAATCCGGGATGAATGGCTCACCCGACACCTCGCCCAGGAAAAGCCGAAGTCCATGGCAGCCCTCATGGCACTCATGACCCGCTTTTGCGCAGGCGAAGATAGCTAGCTAGCCCGTAGCAATAACAACACAAGCGAACCTGGCACTTCGGAAGCCATAAATAGCAATGGAAAGCCCCGACGCAACAGACACAAGCGTCGAAGCTACGGTGATCATACTGATGACACGACGGTCAACGCCGGATTCAGTGGCTCCAAGTCCGGACAGCGGAATAAGCCATATAAAAGAAATAATCAAGGCCCTTCTAGCCTAGACCGCATACTCGATCGCCCATGTCAGATCCATGGCACCCCTGATAAAGCAGCCAATCATACCCACAGGAGTTGTTGGGTCTTCAAACATGCCGGAAAATTAAATGCCGAAGACAAGGAGAAGGGGTCGCAAAGCGAGAACGAAGACGAGGAGCCCCGTCCACCGAACACAGGGGGGACAAAAGAAGTTTCCCCCTCAAATCAAAATGGTGAACATGATATACGCTACCCATATCCCCAAGAAGGAGCGCAAGTGCGTGCTCAGGGACGTCTATGCGATAGAGCCAGTCGCCCCAAAATTCAACCCATGGTCGTCATGCCCGATCACCTTCGATCGCAGGGACCATCCGACCAGCATCCATCATGGCGGATCAGCCGCACTGGTCCTTGACCCAATAATTGATGGATTTCACCTTACACGAGTCCTCATGGACGGTGGCAGCAGCCTCAACCTGCTTTACCAGGATACAGTGCACAAAATGGGCATCGGTCCATCAAGGATCAAGCCCACCAAAACCACCTTTAAAGGAGTTATACCAGGTGTCGAGGCCCGCTGCTCGGGCTCAATTACATTGGAGGTCGTCTTCGGATCTTCAAACAACTTCCGAAGCGAGGAGTTAATCTTAGATATCGTCCCCTTCCGCATCTGCTATCATGCACTACTCGACGAACTACGTTTTCCCGATTCAATGCGGTGCCAAACTATGCTTATCTCAAGCTCAAGATGCCCGGACCACGCGGTGTCATAATAGTCAATGGAAACACGAAGCGCTCCCTCCATACCGAGGAGCACACCGCTGCCCTGGCAGCAGAGGTACACAGAGATCTCCATAAGCAGAACCTTAATTCGGCGGCCATACTCCCGGACACTGTCAAACGAGTCCGGACTACTCTACACCAGGACAGCCCAGCTCATCAAGAGCTCAACTACCAATTCGGCCTCCGTCCCAGACCCCACCAAGTGACGCGTTCGTGCCACGCGTACATAATTACGCACTCAAAATACCATGGGCATAGATGAAGGCATAACCAGATTGTGATCCATAATACGGCTTGACCTCCCCTGGACACACATACTTTCACTCTTTCTTTTTTCTTTTGTTTTTTCCTTTTCAGGTTTCTCTTCCGCAGGCCCCTCTCGACAGCCTCCTAATCGGTCCTTTCGAAGGACGGACACACCAAGGTGGTAAGTAGCACAAACGTGTCGGGGAATCTCTAGATGTTCTTCTCGATGATCATTCTACCCGCTTTCAGGACCCGTACACAGCTCCTCCTTGGTCTTGGCATGTTAAATAGCCACTGTTCCTTATCGCACTACTTGTACAAAATACGCTTTGATGTATTAATCAAACTATAATGGAAACAATTTGCAGCCCAACTTCTGCGGCACTAGTTCGTTCTTTTGATAATCTTATCAAATTGCACCCGTACACTTTGGTACGCTTTATTCCGCCAGGGGCTTCATTGTGCCCCATAACATGACAACAAAGTCCGAACACTTTTTGCAGTACAGTTCGGCACCCTAAATTTAGCATTATATGCATCGGCTCCGAATCATGTCTTTGGTCAATAGTTGGGTTGCCCGGCTACTTACTACCTTACGTTCCGCTATATCGGCTAGGGTAGTAAAGGGAGAACTACTGCGATTGTGTCCTAGTTTATCTAGATGAGCACCTCAGTAGAGAAAGCCGAAAACTGACTGTCATGATGCGGCGAGAGCCGGTCAGCTCTTCAGAGGTTTGAAATCTTTAGCGATTTTTCTGCATTATGCGATGAATCGGTTCTTATCCGATCAGGTGTTTACATCACCCTAGTTCGGATACTAGGGGCTGCGCCTAAATTTTTATTGTCAAACTCCTATGGCTAAGTGAGGGTGACAAATACACATAGTCCGATTGCCTGGTTCGTAGCGCTAAACATTGGGGAACATAGTAATTTCAAAAAAATTCATACGCACACGCAAGATCATGGTGATGCATAGCAACGAGAGGGGAGAGTATCTTCTACATACCCTCGTAGACCATAAGCGGAAGCGTTTAATCATCGCGGTTGATGTAGTCGTACGTCTTCACGATCCGACCGATCCAAGTACCGAACGTACGGCACCTCTGCGTTTAGCACACGTTCAGCTCGATGACGTCCCTCGGGCTCTTGATCCAGTTAAGGCCGAAGGAGAGTTCCGTCAGCATGACAGCATGGCGATGGTGATGATGAAGTTACTGGCACAGGGCTTTGCCTAAGCACTACGACGATATGAACGAGGTGTGTAACTGTGGAGGGGGGCACCGCACACGGCTAAGACAAATATTGGCGTCCCTTTGGGGTGCCCCTTGCCCACGTATATAAAGGAGGGAGGAAGAGGAGGCCGTCCCTAGAGGGGGCGCGCCAAGGTGTGGGGAATCCTACTAGGACTCCCTAGTCCAAGTAGGATTCCCCTCCTCTTTCCTATTCGGAATAGGAGAGAAGGAAAGAGAGGGAGAGGGAGAAGGAAAGGGGGGCCGTGCCCCCACCCCTTGTCCAATTCGGTTTGGGCAGGGGGAGGCGCGCACCACCTCTTGGCCCTTCTCCCCTCTCTCCACTAAAGCCCAATAAGGCCCATTACTTCTCCCGGCGAATTCCCGTAACTCCCCGGTACTCCGAATCACTCGGAACCTTTCTGATGTCCGAATATAGCCTTCCAATATATCGATCTTTACGTATCGACCATTTCGAGACTCCTCGTCATGTCCGTGATCTCATCCGGGACTCCGAACAACCTTTGGTACATCAAATCACATAACTCATAATAAAAATCGTCATCGAACGTTAAGCGTGCGGACCCTACAGGTTCGAGAACTATGTAGACATGACCAAGACACATATCTGGTCAATAACCAATAGCGGAACCTGGATGCTCATATTGGCTCCTACATATTCTACGAAGATCTTTATCGGTCAAACCGCATAACAACATACGTTGTTCCCTTTGTCATCGATATGTTACTTGCCCGAGATTTGATCGTCTGTATCCTCATACCTAGTTCAATCTCATTACCGGCAAGTCTCTTTACTCGTTCCGTAATGCATCATACCGCAACTAACTCATTAGTCACAATGCTTGCAAGGCTTATAGTGATGTGCATTACCGAGAGGGCCCAGAGATACCTCTTCGATACACGGAGTGACAAATCCTAATCTCGATCTATGCTAACTCAACAAAAACCATCGGAGACACCTGTAGAGCATCTTTATAATCACCCATTTATGTTGTGATGTTTGATAGCACACAAGGTGTCCTCCGGTATTCGGGAGTTGCATAATCTCATAGTATGAGGAACATGTATAAGTCATGAAGAAAGTAGTAGCAATGAAACTGTAACGATCATAATGCTAAGCTAACGAATGGGTCTTGTCCATCACATCATTCTCTAATGATGTGATCCCGTTCATCAAATGACAACACATGTCCATGGCTAGGAAACTTAACCATCTTTGATTAACGAGCTAGTCAAGTAGAGGCATACTAGGGACACTCTGTTTGTCTATGTATTCACACATGTACTAAGTTTCTGGTTAATACAATTCTAGCATGAATAATAAACATTTATCATGACATAAGGAAATATAAAACAACTTTATTATGGCCTCTAGGGCATATTTCCTTCAGTCTCCCACTTGCACTAGAGTCAATAATCTAGTTCACATCGTCGTGTGATTTAACACCAATAGTTCACATATTTATGTGATTAGTTCACATCTCCATGTGATTGATACGTCTCCAACGTATCTATAATTTTTTATTGTTCCATGCTATTATATATTCTATTTTGGATGTTTAATGGGCTTATTTATACACTTTTATATTATTTTTGGGACTAACATATTAACCGGAGGCCCAGCCCAAATTGTTGTTTTTTTGCCAATTTCAGTGTTTCGCAGAAAAAGAATATCAAACAGAGTCCAAACGGAATGAAACCTTCGGAGCGTGATTTTTGGAACAAACGTGATCCAGAAGACTTGGAGTGGATGTAAAGCAATCAACGAGGAGGCTGCTACCTCTTGAGGCTGCTACCTCTTGAGCACTGCGTTGGATTTCCCCGAAGAGGAGAGTATGATGCAGCAAAGTAGCGTAAGTATTTCCCTTAGTTTTTGAGAACCAAGGTATCAATCCAGCAGGAGGCTACGCGTGAGTCCCTCGTACCTACACAAAAACAATAGCTCAACGCAACCAACGCGCTTAGGGGTTGTCAATCCTTTCACGGTCACTTACGAAAGTGAGATATGATAGAGATGATAAATAATATTTTTGGTATTTTTGGTATAGAGATGCAAAGTGAAAAGTAAAAGGCAAAGTAAAAAAGCAAAGCAATAATAAAGTGATGGAGATTGATATGATGAGAAAGAGACCCGAGGGCCATAGGTTTCACTAGTGGCTTCTCTCAAAAGCATAAGTATTCTAGGGTGGGTGAACAAATTACTGTTGAGCAATAGACAGAATTGAGCATAGTTATGAGAATATCTAGGTATGATCATGTATATAGGCATCACGTATGAGACAAGTAGACCGACTCCTGCCTGCATCTACTACTATTACTCCACTCATCGACCGCTATCCAGCATGCATCTAGAGTATTAAGTTAAAAACAGAGTAACGCCTTAAGCAAGATGACATGATGTAGAGGGATAGTTTCATGCAATATGATAAAAAACCCATCTTGTTATCCTCGATGGCAACAATACAATACGTGCCTTGCTGCCCCTTCTGTCACTGGGAAAGGACACCGCAAGATCGAACCCAAAGCTAAGCACTTCTCCCATGGCAAGAAAAACCAATCTAGTAGGCCAAACCAAACTGATAATTCGAAGAGACTTGCAAAGATAACCAATCATACATAAAAGAATTCAGAGAAGATTCAAATATTATTCATAGATAGACTGGATCATAAACCCACAATTCATCGGTCTCAACAAACACACCGCAAAAAGAAGATTACATCGAATAGATCTCCACGAGAGAGGGGGAGAACATTGTATTGAGATCCAAAAAGAGAGAAGAAGCCATCTAGCTACTAACTATGGACCCGTAGGTCTGAAGTAAACTACTCACACTTCATCGGAGGGGCTTGGATGATGATGTAGAAGCCCTCCGTGATCGATGCCCCCTCCGGCGGAGCTCCGGAACAGGCCCCAAGATGGGATCTCGTGGATACAGAAAGTTGCGGCGGTGGAATTAGGTTTTTGGCTCCTGTTCTGATCGTTTGGGGGTACGTGGGTATATATAGGAGGAAGAAGTACGTCGGTGGAGCAACAGGGGGCCCACGAGGGTGGAGGGCGCGCCTGGGGGGGCAGGCGCGCCCCCTACCTCGTGGCCTCCTGTTATTGGCTTGACGTAGGGTCCAAGTCTCCTGAGTTGTATTCGGTGAGAAAATCACGTTCCCGAAGGTTTCATTCCGTTTGGACTCCGTTTGATATTCCTTTTCTTCGAAACCCTAAAAGGCAAAAAACAACAATTCTGGGCTGGGCCTCCGGTTAATAGGTTAGTCCCAAAAATAATATAAAAGTGGATAATAAAGCCCAATAATGTCCAAAACAGTAGATAATATAGCATGGAGCAATCAAAAATTATAGATACGTTGGAGACGTATCAAGCATCCCCAAGCTTAATTCCTGCTCGTCCTCGAGTAGGTAAATGATAAAAACAGAATTTTTGATGCGGAGTGCTACTTGGCATAATTTTAATGTAATTCTTCTTAATTGTGGTATGAATATTCAGATCCGAAAGATTCAAGACAAAAGTTCATATTGACATAAAAATGATAATACTTCAAGCATACTAACTAAGCAATTATGTCTTCTCAAAATAACATGGCCAAAGAAAGTTCATCCCTACAAAATCATATAGTTTAGTCATGTTTCATTTTCGTCACACAAGAATGCTCTCATCATGCACAACCCCGATGACAAGCCAAGCAATTGTTTCATACTTTAGTAATCTCAAACCTATAAACTTTCACGCAATATATGAGCGCGAGCCATGGACATAGCACTATGGGTGGAATAGAATATAATGAGGGGGTTATGTGGAGAAGACAAAAAAAGGAGAAAGTCTCACATCAACGAGGCTAATCAATGGGCTATGGAGATGCCCACCGATTGATGTTAATGCAAGGAGTAGGGATTGCCATGCAACGGATGCACTAGAGCTATAAATGTATGAAAGCTCAACAAAAGAAACTAGTGGGTGTGCATCCAACTTGCTTGCTCACGAAGACCTAGGGCACTTGAGGAGGCCCATTGTTGGAATATACAAGCCAAGTTCTATAATGAAAAATTCCCACTAGTATATGAAAGTGATAACATGAGAGACTCTCTACTATGAAGATCATGGTGCTACTTTGAAGCACAAGTGTGGTAAAAGGATAGTAACATTGTCCCTTCTCTCTTTTTCTCTCATTTTTGGGCCTTTTTATGGCCTTTCTCTTTTTTTGGGCCTTCTTTTTTTATGGCTTTCTCTTTTTTTTATTCCTCACTTGGGACAATGCTCTAATAATGATGATCATCACACTTCTATTTATTTACAACTCAATGATTACAACTCGATACTAGAACAAAGATGACTCTATATGAATGCCTCCGACGGTGTACCGGGATATGCAATGAACCAAGAGTGACATGTATGAAAGAATTATGAACGGTGGCTTTGCCACAAATACTATGTCAACTACATGATCATGCTAAGCAATATGACAATGATGAATGTGTCATGATGAACGGAATGATGGAAAGTTGCATGGCAATATATCTCGGAATGGCTATGGAAATGCCATAATAGGTAGGTATGGTGGCTGTTTTGAGGAAGATATAAGGAGGTTTATGTGTGAAAGAGCGTATCATATCACGGGGTTTGGATGCACCGGCGAAGTTTGCGCCAACTCTCAATGTGAGAAAGGGCAATGCACGGTACCGAAGAGGCTAGCAAGGATGGAAGGGTGAGAGTGCGTATAATCCATGGACTCAACATTAGTCATAAAGAACTCACATACTTATTGCAAAAATCTACAAGTCATCAAAAACCTCGGCACTACGCGCATGCTCCTAGGGGGATAGATTGGTAGGAAAAGACCATCGCTCGTCCCCGACCGCCACTCATAAGGAAGACAATCAAATAACACCTCATGTTTCAAATTTGTTGCATAACGTTTACCATACGTGCATGCTACGGGACTTGCAAACTTCAACACAAGTATTTCTCAATTTCACAACTACTCAACTAGCATGACTTTGATATTATTACCTCCATATCTCAAAACAATCATCAAGCATCAAACTTTTCTTAGTATTCAACACACTCATAAGAAATTTTTACTATCTTGAATACCAAGCATATTAGGATTATTTAAGAAAATTACCATGCTATTTAAGACTCTCAAAATAATCTAAGTGAAGCATGAGAGATCAATAGTTTCTATAAAACAAATCCACCACCGTGCTCTAAAAGATATAAGTGAAGCACTAGAGCAAAACTACATAACTCAAAAGATATAAGCGAAGCACATAGAGTATTCTAACAAATTCCAAATCATGTATGGCTCTCTCAAAAGGTGTGTACAAAAGGATGATTGTGGTAAACTAAAAAGTAAAGACTCAAATCATACAAGACGCTCCAAGCAAAACACATATCATGTGGTGAATAAAAATATAGCTCCAAGTAAAGTTACCGATAGAAGTAGACGAAAGAGGGGATGCCTTCCGGGGCATCCCCAAGCTTTGGCTTTTAGGTGTCCTTAGATTATCTTGGGGGTGCCATGGGCAATCCCCAAGCTTAGGCTCTTGCCACTCCTTGTTCCATAATCCATCAAATCTTTACCCAAAACTTGAAAACTTCACAACACAAAACTTAAAGTAGAAAATCTCGTGAGCTCCGTTAGCGAAAGAAAACAAAAGACCACTTCAAGGTACTGTAATGAACTCATTATTTATTTATATTGGTGTTAAACCTACTGTATTCCAACTTCTCTATGGTTTATAAACTATTTTACTAGCCATAGATTCATCAAAATAAGCAAACAACACACGAAAAACAGAATCTGTCAAAAACAGAACAGTCTGTAGTAATCTGTAGCTAGCGCAAGATCTGGAACCCCAAAAATTCTAAAATAAATTTCTGGACGTGAGGAATTTATCTATTAATTCATCTAAAAAAATTAACTAAATATCACTCTCCAAATAAAAATGACAGCAGTTCTCGTGAGCGCTAAAGTTTCTGTTTTTTACAGCAAGTTCAACAAGACTTTCCCCAAGTCTTCCCAACGGTTCTACTTGGCACAAACACTAATTAAACACAAAAAACACAACCAAAACATAGGCTAAATAATTTATTTATTAAATCAGAGGAGCAAAAAGCAAGGAATAAAAATAAAATTGGGTTGCCTCCCAACAAGCGCTATTGTTTAACGCCCCTAGCTAGGCATAACAAGCAAGAATAGATCTAGGTATTGCCATCTTTGGTAGGCAATCCATAAGTGGCTCTCATGATAGATTCATATGGTAATTTTATTTTATTTCTAGGGAAGTGTTCCATGCCTTTTAATGGAAATTGAAATCTAATATTCCCTTCCTTCATATCAATAATTGCACCAACCGTTCTAAGGAAAGGTCTACCGAGAATAATAGGGCAAGAAGGATTGCAATCTATATCAAGAACGATAAAATCTATGGGCACGTAATTCCTATTTGCAAAAATAAGAACATCATTAATTCTTCCCATAGGTTTCTTAATAGTGGAATCCGCAAGATGCAAGTTTAGAGAGCAATCATCAAAATCACGGAAATCTAGCAAATCACAAAAAGTTTTGGGAATAGTAGAGACTGGGATCGTGGAAACACTAGCACCCAAATCACACAAAGCATAGCATTCATGATATTTAATTTTAATTTTAATTGTAGGTTCCCACTCATCATAAAGTTTTCTAGGGATAGAAACTTCCAACTCAAGTTTTTATTCATAAGATTGCATCAAAGCATCAACGATATGTTTAGTAAAAGCTTTATTTTGACTATAAGCATGAGGATAATTTAGTAGGGATTGCAACAAGGAAATACAATCTATCAAAGAGCAATTATCATAATTAAATTCCTTGAAATCCAAGATAGTGGGTTCATTGCTATTTAAAGTTTTAACCTCTTCAATCCCACTTTTACCAATTTTTGCATCAAGATCTAAAAACTCCGAATTTTTGGGATGCCTTCTGACTAAAGTTGACTCATCTCAAGTCCCATCATTATCAAGATTCATATTGAAAAACAAGGATTTAATAGGGGACACATCAATCACTTTTAGATCTTCATCATTATTATCATGAAAACTAGAAGAACACGCTTACACAAAGCAATCTTTCTTAGCACGCATCCTAGCGGTTCTTTCTTTGCACTCATCAATGGAAATTCTCATGGCTTTGAGAGACTACTTGATATCATGCTTAGGTGGATAGATCTAAGCATCAAATAATCAACATCAAGAGAAATTCTATCCACGTTCCTAGCCAACTCATCAATCTTAGACAATTTTTCTTCAATCAAAGCATTGAAACTCTTTTGTGAACTAATAAATTCTTTAATATTATATTCAAAATCAGAGGGCGTCTTATTATAATTTCCATAAGAATTGTTGTAGGAATTACCATAATTATTAGAGAAATTACTAGGAAACAGCCTAGGATTGAAATTTCCTCTATACGCGTTGTTACCAAAATTGTTCCTACCAACAAAATTCACATCCATAGATTCATTATTATTCCCAATCAAAGTAGACAAGGGAATATCATTAGGATCAGAAGAAACACTCTTATTAGCAAATAATTTCATAAGTTCATCCATCTTTCCACTCAAAACATTAATCTCTTCAATCGCATGAACCTTTTTACTAGTAGATCTTTCAGTGTGCCATTGAGAATAATTAACCATAATATTATCTAGGAGTTTAATAGCTTCTCCTAAAGTGATTTCCATAAAAGTGCCTCCCGAGGCCGAATCTAAACGCTTTCTAGAAGCAAAATTCAATCCGGCATAAAAAATTTGTATAATCATCCACAAATTTAAACCATGAGTAGGGCAATTACGTATCATTAATTTCATTCTCTCCCAAGCTTGTGCAACATGTTCATGGTCAAGTTTCTTAAAATTCATAATATCGTTTCTAAGAGAGATGATCTTAACGGGAGGAAAATACTTAGAGATAAAAGAATCTTTGCACTTCTTCCATGAATCAATACTATTTTTAGGCAAAGATGAAAACCAAGCTTTAGCACGATCTCTAAGCGAAAAAGGAAATAGCTTTATTTTAACAATATCATTATCGACATCTTTCTTCTTTTGCATGTCACACAAATCAACGAAGGTATTAAGATGGGTAGCGGCATCTTCACTAGGAAGGTCGGAGAACGGATCTTTCATGACAAGATTCAGCAAAGCAGCATTAATTTCACAAGATTCAGCATCGGTAAGAGGAGCAATCGGAGTGCTAAGGAAATCATTATTATTGGTATTGGTGAAGTCACACAATTTAGTATTATCTTGAGCCATCACGACAAACAAGCAATCCAACACACGAGCAAACAAAAGGCAAACAGGCAAAAAGAGGCAAATAGAGAAAGAGAGGGAGGATAGAGAGAGAGAGGGCGAATAAAACGGCAAGGTTTAAGTGGGGGAGAGGAAAACGAGAGGCAAATGGCAAATAATGTAATGCGGGAGATAGGGATTGTGATGGGTACTTGGTATGTTGACTTTTGCGCAGACTCCCCGGCAACGGTGCCAGAAATTCTTCTTTCTACCTCTTGAGCACTGCGTTGGATTTCCCCGAATAGGAGAGGATGATGCAGCAAAGTAGCGTAAGTATTTCCCTCAGTTTTTGAGAACCAAGGTATCAATCCAGTAGGAGGCTACGCGTGAGTCCCTCGTACCTACACAAAAACAATAGCTCAACGCAACCAACGCGCTTAGGGGTTGTCAATCCCTTCACGGTCACTTACGAAAGTGAGATCTGATAGAGATGATAAATAATATTTTTCGTATTTTTGGTATAGAGATGCAAAGTGAAAAGTAAAAGGCAAAGTAAAAAAGCAAAGCAATAATAAAGTGATGGAAATGTGGCTTCTCTTAAGAGCATAAGTATTCTACGGTGGGTGAACAAATTACTGTTGAGCAATTGACATAATTGAGCATAGTTATGAGAATATCAAGGTATGATCATGTATATAGGCATCACGTTCGAGACAAGTAGACCGACTCCTGCCTGCATCTACTACTATTACTCCACTCATCGACCGCTATCCAGCATGCATCTAGAGTATTAAGTTAAAAACAGAGTAACGCCTTAAGCAAGATGACATGATGTAGAGGGATAGTTTCATGCAATATGATAAAAACCCATCTTGTTATCCTCGATGGCAACAATACAATACGTGCCTTGCTAAATATACTTGTTATTTTTTGTCCTTGTGCTAAAATACTAGCTATGTTCTGTCCTTGTGCTATAATACTTGCCACCTTTGTCCTTGTGTAAAGTACTTTCTATTTTCTGTCCTTGTGCTAAAATACTTGTTGTCCTTGGCCTACAGTACTTGCACCATACATGTAGTGACTAGAGTATAATTACATGTCTACATCTGTACATGGAAATGTGGCATACATATAGGCAAAACCTATTTGTCTCATGTTTTGCTCACCGTGTTCATTTGCTTGCATGGCTAGGATGAAATGGAAGAGAAAGCTACTCAACCTACAGAAGATGGCCAACAATCCAACTCTGCAACCAAGGCTGTGGCTGAAGTTCTTACTAAGCACACTAAGAAGCCAATGTTTCTTAAGCATGTGGGGGTCCAACACGTGCATGAGAGATCTAGTCGTAGAGACCGTGAGGTAGAATAGGAAGCGCAGAAGAGGGGAAATGCTGAGCTTCGGGCCCTTGTTGAAACCTTGAACAATAAGTTACATGAATCAGAAGAAGCAAGGATCACGCAAGAAGAAGAAGAAGAAAGGACCAAGCAAGAAGAGGAGAACAGGAAAAAGCAAGCTGAGCTGGAAGCTAAATTAGACTTTTTACAAAATCAAATTCATCCAAGATAAGCTCATGAGTAAGTTGTTTGTCCAAGCTAAATTCTGCTGGAAGCTATGAATGTGCTGGAACCTGCCTTCTACTATATGTTATTCTGTAGTGCAAACTGCTTATGATGTTGCTGGATGCAAACTAAGTATTTTGCTGGTAGATGGAAGTTGTGTTGGATGTGTTATGTTTGATGGTTAGCGGATTTGGACATGGAAGTTTATTTATGTTGGATCAGTACTTATCTTATTGTAATGCTGGAGTTTAATTTGTGTTTGTGATGATGTGCATCTGTTCTGTCTATTTTACATTGTTGTTGTACCAAAAGAAAGTTCTTCATTGTGGTGGACCAAAATTTGTTTTTGAGCATTAATGGGCTAGATTTGGTACAGTGTAAACGGGCTGAGAAACAGCATACTGGACCATCAGAAACAGGCTAATAGATAGAAGTTTTTTTAAAATATGGGCCCGACAAAAATTAACGGGCCAAACAATCCGGTATGTCTTCTTTTTTTCCGGATATTCGACCTGGCTCGACAAATTAACTAGACCAAAATTATAGGCCCAAATGGTAGAGGCCCAGATGAAGCCACATCAGATCCACGTGGATGCGACGCAATACATCATGGCATGCTGATCGGTGACGGATCTGTCCGTCACCGAAACCCGGGACTGGGGCGGGCCGAGCGGGGCCAGGGGCCTGATCAGTGACAGTCGGATACCGTCATGAATCTGTGACGGCTAAGAATTTCTGTCACGGAGTGTGCTGGTGGCAAATTATGACGCGTGATACATGACAGATTCTTAATCCGTCACGGAGGACAAGGCCTGACGGTTTTGTACACTGTTGTGACGGTTTATATCTGTCACGGAGGGCCTCTACATCAACTCCATGGCCCCTCCGATGATGTGTGAATAGTTTACCTCAGACCTTCGAGTCCATAGTTATTAGCTAGATGGCTTCTTCTCTCTCTTTGGATCTCAATACAAAGTTCTACTCGATTCTCTTGGAGATCTATTCGATGTAATCTTCTTTTGCGGTGTGTTTGTCGAGATCCGATGAATTGTGGGTTTATGATCAAGATTATCTATGAACAATATTTGAATCTTCTCTGAATTATTTTATGTATGATTGGTTATCTTTGCAAGTCTCTTCGAATTATCAGTTTGGTTTGGCCTACTAGATTGATCTTTCTTGCAATGGGAGAAGTGCCTAGCTTTGGGTTCAATCTTGCGGTGCTCGATCCCAGTGACAGTAAGGGAAATGACACGTATTGTATTGTTGCCATCGATGATAAAAAGATGGGGTTTATATCATATTGCATGAGTTTATCCCTCTACATCATGTCATTTTGCTTAAAGCGTTACTCTGTTCTTATGAACTTAATACTCTAGATGCATGCTGGATAGCGGTCGATGTGTGGAGTAATAGTAGAATATGCACGCAGGAGTCGGTCTACTTGTCACGGATGTGATGCCTATATACATGATCATACCTAGATAATATCATAATTATTCGCTTTTCTATCAATTGCTCGACAGTAATTTGTTCACCCACCGTAATACTTATGCTATCTTGAGAGAAGCCACTAGTGAAACCTATGGCCCTCGGGTCTATTCTCCATCATACAAGTTTCCAATATATTTTATTTTGCAATCTTTACTTTCAATCTATATTATAAAAATACCAAAAATATTTATCTTATTATTATCTCTATCAGATCTCACTCTTGCACTTGGCCGAGAAGGGATTGACAACCCCTTTATCACGTTGGTTGCGAGGTTCTTATTTGTTTGTGTAGGTACGAGGTGACTCGCGCGTGGTCTCCTACTGGATTGATACCTTGGTTCTAAAAAACTGAGGGAAATACTTACGCTGCTTTGCTGCATCACCCTTTCCTCTTCAAGGGAAAACCAACGCATGCTCAAGAGGTAGCAAGAAGGATTTCTGGCGCCGTTGCCATGGAGATCTACGCCAAGTCAAGACATACCAAGTACCCATCACAACTCTTATCCTTCACATTACATTATTTGCCATTTGCCTCTCGTTTTCCTCTCCCCCACTTCACCCTTGCCGTTTTATTCGCCCTCTTTTCCTTTCACCCTTTGTTTCCGTTCGATTTTTCCTCGCTTGTTTGCTTATGTGTTGGATTGCTTGCTTGTCATGATGGCTCAAGGTAATACTAAATTGTGTGACTTTGCCAATACCAGCAATAATGATTTTATTAGCACTCCGATTGCTCCCCTTACCGATGTTGAATCTTGTGAGATTAATACTGCTTTGCTGAATCTTGTCATGAAAGATCTATTTTCTGGCCTTCCTAGCGAAGATGCCGCTACCCATCTAAACAACTTTGTTGATTTGTGTGATATGCAAAAGAAGAAAGATGTGGATAATGATATTGTTAAACTTAAGCTATTTCCGTTTTCACTTAGAGATCGTGCTAAAGCTTGGTTTTCGTCTTTGCCTAAAAATAGTATTGATTCATGGAATAAGTGCAAAGATGCTTTTATCTCTTAAGTATTTTCCTCCCACTAAGATCATCTCTCTTAGAAACGATATTATGAATTTTAAACAACTTGATCATGAGCATGTTGCACAATCTTGGGAGAGGATGAAATTGATGATACGTAATTGCCCTACACATGGATTGAATTTATGGATGATCATACAAATTTTTTATGCCGGATTGAATTTTGCTTCTAGAAAGCGTTTAGATTCGGCCTCGGGAGGCACTTTTATGGAAATCACTTTAGGAGAAGCTATTAAACTCCTAGATAATATTATGGTTAATTATTCTCAATGGCACACTGAAAGATCTACTAGTAAAAAGGTGCATGCAATTGAAGGGATTAATGTTTTGAGTGGAACGATGGATGAACTTATCAAACTGTTTGCTAATAAGAGTGCTCCTACTGATCCTAATTATATGTCTTTTTCTACTTTGATTGAGAATAATAATGAATCTATGGATGTGAAATTTGTCGGTAGGAACAATTTTGGAAACAACGTGTATAGAGGTAATTTTAATCCTAGGCTGTTTCCTAGTAATTTCTCTAATAATTATGGTAATTCCTACAACAATTCTTATGGAAATTATAATAAGACGCCCTCTGATTTTGAATATAATATTAAAGAATTTATTAGTTCACAAAAGAGTTTCAATGCTTTGATTGAAGAAAAATTGTCTAAGATTGATGAGTTGGCTAGGAACGTGGATAGAATTTCTCTTGATGTTGATTATTTGATGCTTAGATCTATCCACCTAAGCATGATATCAAGTAGTCTCTCAAAGCCATGAGAATTTCCATTGATGAGTGCAAAGAAAGAACCGCTAGGATGCGTGCTAAGAAAGATTGCTTTGTGTAAGCGTGTTCTTCTAGTTTTCATGATAATAATGATGAAGATCTAAAAGTGATTGATGTGTCCCCTATTAAATCCTTGTTTTTCAATATGAATCTTGATAATGATGGGACTTGAGATGAGTCAACTTTAGTCAGAAGGCATCCCAAAAATTCGGAGTTTTTAGATCTTGATGCAAAAATTGGTAAAAGTGGGATTGAAGAGGTTAAAACTTTAAATAGCAATGAACCCACTATCTTGGATTTCAAGGAATTTAATTATGATAATTGCTCTTTGATAGATTGTATTTCCTTGTTGCAATCCCTACTAAATTATCCTCATGCTTATAGTCAAAATAAAGCTTTTACTAAACATATCGTTGATGCTTTGATGCAATCTTATGAATAAAAACTTGAGTTGGAAGTTTCTATCCCTAGAAAACTTTATGATGAGTGGGAACCTACAATTAAAATTAAAATTAAATATCATGAATGCTATGCTTTGTGTGATTTGGGTGCTAGTGTTTCCACGATCCCAAAAACTTTGTGTGATTTGCTAGGTTTCCGTGAATTTGATGATTGTTCTTTAAACTTGCACCTTGCGGATTCCACTATTAAGAAACCTAAGGGAAAAATTAATTATGTTATTATTTTTGCAAATAGGAATTATGTTCCCATAGATTCCATTGTTCTTGATATAGATTGCAATCCTTCATGTCCTATTATTCTTGGTAGACCTTTCCTTAGAACGATTGGTGCAATTATTGATATGAAGGAAGGGAATATTAGATTCCAATTTCCGTTAAGCAAAGGCATGGAACACTTCCCTAGAAATATAATTAAATTACCATATGAATCTATTCTGAGAGCCACTTATGGATTTCCTACCAAAGATGGCAATACCTAGATCTATCCTCGCTTTTATGCCTAGCTAGGGGCGTTAAATGATAGCGCTTGTTGGGAGGCAGCCCAATTTTATTTTTATTCCTTGCTTTTTGTTCCTGTTTAGTAATAAATAATTTATCTTGCCTCTGTTTTGGTTGTGTCTCTTGTGTTTAATTAGTGTTTGTGCCAAGTAGAACCGTTGGGAAGACTTGGGGAAAGTCTTTTTGATCTTGCTGTAAAAAACAGAAACTTTGGCGCTCACGAGAACTGCTGCCATTTTTATTGGAGAGTGCTATTTAGTTAATTCTTTTTGAAGATTATTAATAGATAAATTCCTAACGTCCATCAATTTATTTTAGAATTTTTTGGGTTCCAGAAGTTTGCGTTACTTATAGATCACTATAGACTGTTCTGTTTTTGACAGATTCTGTTTTTCGTGTGTTGTTTGCTTATTTTGATGAATCTATGGCTAGTAATGGAGTTTATAAACCATAGAAAAGTTGGAATACAGTAGGTTTAACACCAATATAAATAAATAATGAGTTCATTACAGTACCTTGAAGTGGTGTTTTGTTTTCTTTCGCTAACGGAGCTCACGAGAATTTCTTGTTAAGTTTTGTGTTGTGAAGTTTTCAAGTTTTGGGTAAAGATTTGATGGATTATGGAACAAGGAGTGGCAAGAGCATAAGATTGGGGATGCCCAAGGCACCCCAAGGTAAATCTAAGGACACCAAAAAGCCTAAGCTTGGGGATGCCCCGGAAGGCACCCCCTCTTTTGTCTTCGTTCATCGGTAACTTTACTTGGAGCTATATTTTTATTCACCACATGATATGTGTTTTGCTTGGAGCGTCTTGTATGATTTGAGTCTTTTCTTTTTATTTTACCACAATAATCCTTGTTGTACACACCTTTTGAGAGAGACACACATGAATCGGAATTTATTAGAATACTCTATGTGCTTCACTTATATCTTTTGAGCTATATAGTTTTTGCTCTAGTACTTCACTTATATCTTTTAGAGCACGGTGGTGGTTTTATTTTATAGGAATAATTGATCTCTCATGCTTCACTTATATTATTTTGAGAGTCCTTTAGAACAACATGGTAATTTGCTTTTAGGAATAATAAAAACTTTCATATAAGTGCATTGAATACTATGAGAAGTTTGATACTTGATAATTGTTTTGAGATATGGAGATGGTGATATTAGAGTCATGCTAGTTGAGTAGTTGTGAATTTGAGAAATACTTGTGTTGAAGTTTGTGATTCCCGTAGCATGCATGTATGGTGAACCGTTATGTGATGAAGTCGGAGCATGATTTATTTATTGATTGCCTTCCTTATGAGTGGCGGTCGGGGATGAGTGATGGTCTTTTCCTACCAATCTATCCCCCTAGGAGCATGTGCGTAGTACTTTGTTTCGATAACTAATAGATTTTTGCAATAAGTATGTGAGTTCTTTATGACTAATGTTGAGTCCATGGATTATACGCACCCTCAACGCACCCTCACCCTTCCACATTTGCTAGCCTCTCTATTACCATGCACTTTTCGCCGGTATCATACACCCACCATATACCTTCCTCAAAACAGCCACCATACCTCCCTATTATGGCATTTCCATAGCCATTCCGGGATATATTGCCATGCAACTTTCCACCGTTCCGTTTGTTATAACATGCTTCATCATTGTCATATTGCCATGCATGATCATGTAGTTGACATCATATTTGTGGCAAAGCCACCGTTCATAATTTTTTCATACATGTCACTCTTGATTCATTGCATATCCCGGTACACCGCCGGAGGCATTGACATAAATTCATATTTTGTTCTAAGTATTGAGTTGCTATTGTTGAGTTGTAAGTAAAAAGAAGTGTGATGATCATCATTATCAGAGCATTGTCCCAATGAGGAAAGGATGATGGAGACTATGATTCCCCCACAAGTCGGGATGAGACTCAGGATGAAAAAAGAGAAAAGAGGCCAAAAGAAGAAGAAAAAAAGAAAGCCCAAATAAAAAAATGAGAGAAAAAGAGAGAAGGGACAATGTTACTATCTTTTTTCCACACTTGTGCTTCAAATTAGCACCATGGTCTTCATGATAAAGAGTCTCCTATGTTGTCACTCTCATAAACTAGTGGGAATTTTACATTATAGAACTTGTCATGTATATTCCAGTGATGGGCTTCCTCAAATTGCCCTAGCTCTTCATGAGCAAGCAAGTTGGACGCACACCCACTTAGTTTCTTTTGTTGAGCTTTCATACACTTATAGCTCTAGTGCATCCGTTGCATGGCAATCCCTATTCACTCACATTGATATCTATTGATGGGCATCTCCATAGCCCAATGATACGCCTAGTTGATGTGAGACTATCTTCTCCTTTTTGTCTTCTCCACAACCACCATTCTATTCCACCCATAGTGCTATGTCCATGGCTCACGCTCATGTATTACGTGAAAGTTGAAAAAGTTTGAGAACATCAAAAGTATGAAACAATTGCTTGGCTTGTCATCGGGGTTGTGCAAGATTGAATATTTTGTGTGATGATGATAGAGCATAGCCAGACTATATGATTTTGTAGGGATAACTTTCTTTGGCCATGTTATTTTGAGAAGACATGATTGCTTAGTTAGTATGCTTGAAGTATTATTATTTTTATGTCAATATTAAACTTTTATCTTGAATCTTTCGGATCTGAACATTCATGCCAGAATAAATTAAAAATATGTTAGGAAGCATTCCACATCAAAATTTCTGTTTTTATCATTTACCTACTCGAGGACGAGTAGGAATTAAGCTTGGGGATGCTTGATACGTCTCCAACGTATCTATAATTGTTTATTGTTCCATGCTATTATATATTCTGTTTTGGATGTTTAATGGGCTTATTTATACACTTTTATATTATTTCTGGCACTAACCTATTAACTGGAGGCCCAGCTCAAATTGCTGTTTTTTGCCTATTTCAGTGTTTCACAGAAAAAGAATGTCAAACGGAGTCCAAATGGAATGAAACCTTCAAGAGCGTGATTTTTGGAACAAATGTGATCCAGAGGACTTGGAGTGGACGTCAAGCAATCAATGAGGAGGCCACGAGGCAGGGGGTGCGCCTACCCCCTGGGCGCGCCCTCCACCCTCGTGGGCCCCTCGTGGCTCCACCGACCTACTTCTTCCTCCTATATATATCTACGTACCCTGAAAACATCAGAGAGCACCATGAAAACCTAATTCCACCGCCGCAACCTTCTGTTCCCAAGAGATCCCATCTTGGGGCCTTTTTCGGAGCTCTGCCGGAGGGGGCATTGATCACGGAGGGCCTCTACACCAACTCCATGGCCCCTCCAATGATGTGTGAGTAGTTTACCTCAGACCTTCGGGTCCATAGTTATTAGCTAGATGGCTTCTTCTCTCTTTAGATCTCAATACAAAGTTCTCCTCATTCTCTTAGAGATCTATTCGATGTAATCTTCTTTTGCGGTGTGTTTGTCAAGATCCGATGAATTGTGGGTTTATGATCAAGATTATCTGTGAACAATATTTGAATCTTCTCTGAATTCTTTTATGTATGATTGGTTATCTTTGCAAGTCTCTTCGAATAATCAGTTTGGTTTGGCCTACTAGATTGATCCTTCTTGCAATGGGAGAAGTGCTTATGTTTGGGTTCAATCTTGCGGTGCTCGATCCCAGTGACAGTAAGGGAAACGACAGGTATTGTATTGTTGCCATCGAGGATAAAAAGATGGGGTTTATATCATATTGCATGAGTTTATCCCTCTACATCATGTCATCTTTCTTAAAGCATTACTCTGTTCTTATGAACTTAATATCTCTAGATGCATGCTGGATAGCGGTTGATGTGTGGAGTAATAGTAGTAGATGCAGGCAGGAGTCGGTCTACTTGTCACGGACGTGATGCCTATATACATGATCATACCTAGATATTCTCATAATTATTTTCTTTTCTATCAATTGCTCAACAGTAATTTGTTCACCCACCGTAATAATTATGCTATCTTGAGAGAAGCCACTAGTGAAACCTATGGCCCCTGGGTCTATTCTCCATCATACAAGTTTCCACTCTATTTTATTTTGCAATCTTTACTTTTAATCTATATCATAAAAATACCAAAAATATTTATCTTATTATTATTATTATCTCTATCAGATCTCACTCTTGCAGGTGGCCGAGAAGGGATTGACAACCGCTTTATCGCGTTGGTTGCGAGGTTCTTATTTGTTTGTATAGGTACGAGGTGACTCGCACGAGGTCTCCTACTGGATCAATACCTTGGTTCTCAAAAACTGAGGGAAATACTTATGCTGCTTTGCTGCATCACCCTTTCCTCTTCAAGGGAAAACCAATGCATGCTCAAGAGGTAGTAGTGACTAACACCCAAAGGGTTTACTAGAGTCAATAATCTAGTTCACATCGCTATGTGTTTAACACCCAAAGAGTGATCATGTTTTGCTTGTGAGAGAAATTTAGTCAACGGGTCTGCCACATTCCGAGCCGTATGTATTTTGCAAATTTTCTATGTCTACAATGCTTTGCACGGAGCTACTTTAGCTTGTTGCTCCCATTTTCAATATGTATCTAGACTGAGACTTAGAGTCATCCATATCGGTGTCAAAGCTTGCATCGATGTAACTCATTACGACGAACTCTTTGTCACCTCCATAACCAAGAAACATTTCATTATTCCACTAAGGATATTTTTGACCGCTATCCAGTGATCCACTCCTGGATCACTATTGTACCCTCTTGCCAAACTTATGGTGAGGTACACAATAGGTCTGGTACACAGCATAGCATACTTTATAGAACCTATGACTGAGCCATAGGGAATGACTTTTCATTCTCTCTCTATTTTCTGCCGTGTTGGGTTTTGAGTCTTTACTCAACTTCACACCTTGCAACACAGGCAAGAACTCCTTCTTTGACTGTTCCATTTTGAACTTACTTCAAAATCTTGTCAAGGTATGTACTCATTGAAAATATATCAAGCGTCTTGATCTATCTCTATAGGTTTTGATGCTCAATATGTATGTAGCTTCACCGAGGTATTCCTTTGAAAAACTCCTTTCAAACACTCCTTTATGCTTTCAAGAAAATTCTACATTATTTCCGATCAACAATATGTCATTCACATATACTTATCAGAAATGCTGTAGTGCTCCCACTCACTTTCTTGTAAATACAGGCTTCACCGCAAGTCTGTATAAAACCATATGCTTTGATCACTTTATCAAAGCATATATTACAACCCCAAGATGCTTGCACCAGTCCATAGATGGATCACTGGAGCTTGCTTACTTTGTTAGCACCTTTAGGATCGACAAAACCTTCTGGTTGCATCATATACAACTCTTCTTTAAGAAATCCATTAAGGAATGCAGTTTTGACATCCATTTGCCAGGTTTCAAAAATGCGCCAACTGCTAACATGATTCGGACAGACTTTTAAGCATCGATACGAGTGAGAAAATCTCATCGTAGTCAATACCTTGAACTTGTCGAAAACATTTGCGACAATTCGAGCTTTGTAGATAGTAACACTGCTATCAGCAAGTCAATCAAAGTCCATAGTTTGTTCTCATACATGGATCACATATTAGATTTCATGGCATTAAGCCATTTTGCGGAATCTGGGCTCATCATCGCTTGCTCATAGTTCGTAGGTTCGTCATGGTCAAGTAACATGATTTCCAGAACAGGATTACCGTACCACTCTGGTGCGGATCTTACTCTGGTTGACCTGCGAGGTTTGGTAGTAACTTGATCAGAAGTTTCATGATCATCATCATTAACTTCCTCACTTACTGGTGTAGAAATCACTAGAACTGATTTCAGTGATGAACTACTTTCCAACAAGGGAGCAGGTACAGTTACCTCATCAAGTTCTACTTTCATCCCACTCACTTCTTTCGAGAGAAACTCCTTCTCTTGAAAGGATCCATTCTTAGCAACCAATATCTTGCCTTCGGATCTGTGATAGAAGGTGTACCACTACAAGAAACCTGCTTATCTGTGACGGTTTATGGGTGACGGTCCTGTAATCCGTCACAGTCTGTGACGGTCCTCACTTTGCCGTCACGGAAACTGTCACCGATCAGTGAGCCGTGGATGGGCCTGCGTTGGGCATCCCAGTAATGACGGCCCGACCGAAACTGTCACGCAAATCGTCAGGGATTGAACAACTGGGCCAGATCGGGCTTAGTTTTTATTTTATATATATAAGTTAGACCGTCATGGATTACCACTTACGCTGACGTGGCGTGCATCGCCTTGTGTGGCCCACATGTAAGTTCTATAATACAAGAGGATTAAAAAATAGTTCGTGTATATTCCTCGATTAGCCTGAGACCAGAAGAACGAAAAGAAAACCACCGCTCAATCCCCTCAGCTCTCGGTGCCGCCAGCGCCGCCGCCGACTGCCCCCTCGGCTGTCGGTGCCGCCCGTGCCGCCACCGACTGCCCGGGCGAGGGTTCTTAGATCCGGCGAGTTGGGAGTGTGGGCGCCATCTTCCAGATCCTGTCCAAGTCGCCGCCAGCGCTGACGAGCCAATCGCCAACCGCCGCCCACCAATTGTCTCGTGCGTAGGAGTCAGCCACCGGTCGCCGTTTCTGCAACAGTCACTCCTCGTTGCCCTGCCTCAACATCAGCCAAGTTAGGCACGTCTCAGATTAAAATCTGAATTTGATCTGTTTCTGAATGCTTGAGCGTACAGAGAGAAATAAGATGGTTTTCTCCTTGGTATTGTTATTCCATTGTACTAGTTGATTTATTGAGCCGAATGTCTTTTTGGGTACTGCAAATTCGAGTGGTGTCGTTCAAAAACAAATTCCTCTTGCTGATTCCAGTGGTGTTGATAGACTGTAGAATATGAAAAGTACTTTGCAGTCACCATGTTCTCAGTTTCTCACAGATCACCAATATTGTGTGTTAGTACAGACTATCCAATTCGTATTAAAGTTTATCGGTTTGAACTAATCTACATGTAAGATGGAGCGCCTGTGTCGTAGCTCATAATAATACTACCAGTCAGTTAGTTGTATCTACATGTAAGATGGAGAGATTGTGAAGTTTCAGAAATACACCTACTAGAGTATGCTTCAGAAATACACCTACAGTTTGTTCTTTTTTTAGCCATACTAATTCCATTAACCTGACACTACACCATACATCGCAAGAGCATCTGCAACTTTATTACATACCCTCGGGCAATATGAAATGCGAAAGAAATTAAATTTTAAACAAGCAAAATATTTAATCTCCTTGAAGAGGATCCCATTTATTGCCAAATCAATAATAACCTTCAGTACATCATATCCTGGAGGAATCCATCTGTCCTGTAGTAGCGTAGTAGTATCCTTCTTTTCCTCAACCAACATAATATCCTATACTACACTCTTGACTCGCTTGATTATAGTTGTGGTATTTCTCAGCGGCTCGCCTGCATTCCTTTTATTTCTCGTGTCACACCACACCCAAAGCATCGTGATGCACTTAATTTTCTTTTCGTCAGGTAGCGCTAGAATTTTGGTAACTAGCTCCTTCGGCTCCTGCTCATCCAGAAGCCGAATTCTTATTTTGCTCCAATTGCATCTCCCTCCATAGTGGCTTGACATTTTTGCATCAGTCCATGTTCTTCTGAGCTGCTGCCTACTGGAGTATGCGCTTTTATATAACTTTATGCAAGTGATGCACCTGGTACTAGACTCATAAACATGTAAATTTTGCTATACATTTGTGTTGTGATTTTGTACATTATGTAACAGTAAGTGAACTTGCTTGTCCTCCTCTGTGCAAGTTGTTTTTGTAGGTCATGTATCTTACTATGAATTGATGTTTTGTAGAGCATGTTTCCTGGGAACTGCTAGTAAACATGTTTCCTCATTGATTATTTACCTTTGATTAAGTTGGTCTTTTTTCTATAATGCAAATGGATAGATCTTGGATTCGTGGCACACTGTTCTCTCGAGAGTACGTCAATGGTGTCAAAGAGTTTATGAACTTAATTCAAGCAAAATTCAGCGAGGATGAAGAAATACTATGCCCATGTAGAGAATGCCTTAATCGCAAATACTGGCATCAAGCTGTTGTGAACAAGCACATATTGACGCATGGCATGGAAAGTACATATACTCGCTGGATATATCATGGAGAAGACTTCAATGCAGATGTTATTGAGCATCCTGTTGATGTGCATGACTCCGAGGATGGTAACAATGGTGCTAAACGATTTGAAGAGATGTTTGGTGACCTACGCATAGCAATAGAACAAGATCAGAAGGAAACTGAAAATGAAGACGGGTAACAATGATGCAAATCCTTCTGAGACTGAGTCCTTTCTGAAGAATGTGAGGAAAGAGGCAAAGCGGCACCTTTATCATGGTTGTACCAAGTTTTCAAGGTTCTCATTTGTGGTGAATCTTCTTCATTTGAAGTCATGCCATAGGATCACAAATAGTGCATTTACTGACATTTTGAAGCTACTGGCTGAAGCATTCCCTCAACCCAATACACTCCCAAAATCTTATGACGAAGCAAAGAATCTTCTAAAGGAATTAGGCCTTGGGTATGAGTCTATACATGTGTGCATCAATAATTGTGTTTTGTTCAGAAAGCAATATGCCAAGCATGACAACTGCCCAGTTTGTGGCATGTCAAGGTGGAAAGACCCTGCTAGAAAGAAGATACCACAGAAAGTTCTGAGGCATTTTCCATTGGTGCCTAGGCTGAAGAGGATGTTTCTTTCCAAAAAAGCATCAGAAGAAGCACAGTGGCACAAGCTAAAGAGGCAACCCAATGAGAAGGAAATGAGCCATCCAGCTGACGGTGATGTGTGGCAAGATTTTGATGAAAAATATCCAAAATTTGTAGAAGATGCCAGAAACATGAGGCTTGGCATTGCCACTGATGGGTTCAATCCTTTCGGAAACTTTAACACAACCTATAGTATGTGGCCTGTATTTGTTGTGCCATACAACCTTCCACCTTGGGCATGCATGGATCAGTCAAATTTCATGATGGCTCTGTTAATTCCAGGTCCTAAATCACCTGGCAAGCACTTTGATGTCTTCCTACAGCCACTTGTTGAAGATTTACTTGAGCTTTGGAAGGGTGTGCGTACATATGATGCTCGTGAAGGAAAAAATGTTTGATCTTCATGCTGCAGTTCTATGGTGCATTCATGATTACCCAGCTCTGAGCACTCTTTCAGGGCGTACCACAAGAGGCTATGCTGCATGTATTCATTGTGACAAACACCCTCTTTCCTACGGCCTAAGGCACAAAATTGGGTATATTGGGCATTATCGTTTCCTTCCAAAGGGACATCGTTTGCGAAGAAACAATGAATTTGTTGGTCTTCATGAACGCAATGATGAGCCAGGTAAATTCTCAAAGGAAGAGCTACAAGCAGAATTGGAGAAGGTTAGACCTGGGCGACAAGAAGAAAGCAGGAAAAGAAAGCGTTCTGACTTGGGCAGCAAGAAGGCTCATGTGCCAATTTGGAGTCGGAGGGTTTGTTTGTGGGATTTGGATTATTGGGATAAACTGAAGCTAAGACATAATCTTGATGTCATGCATATCGAGAAAAACATTTGTGAAAACCTCATTGGGACAATTCTCAACATGGAGGGGAAGACGAAGGACACACTTAATGCTAGGCTTGATCTCCAAGATTTGAAAATTAAGGAGGAGTTGCATTTGAGGAAGGATGGAAACTCATATGAGATGCCTCAGGCCCGGTAAAGAACAAGTGGTTGCATTTTGTCAATTTTTACGGGAGTTAAAGTTTCCAGATGGGTTTGCTTCCAACATATCCAGATGTACAAGTGCTGATGGAACCAAGGTCCAAGGCCTAAAAACACATGATTCTCACATTCTTTTGCAAAGAATCTTACCTGCTGGCATGAGAGGATTTCTGGATAGTGATATATATGAAGCAATAGCTGATTTGGGCAAGTTTTTCAGGGAACTGTGTAGCAAAACTCTTAACAGGGATGTGTTGGCTGAAATGAAGAAAGAAATCCCTATAATTTTGTGCAAGCTTGAGAAAATTTTCCCTCCTGCTTTCTTTGATGTGATGGTGCACCTTGCTGTACATTTACCCGAAGAGGCATTACTCCGAGGTCCCGTACAATATGGGTGGATGTACCCAGTTGAAAGGAGGTTGTATACTTTAAAGAGGTATGTGAGGAATAGGGCAAGACCAGAAGGTTCAATTGCTGAGGCATATATTGCCGATGAATGCCTGACATTTTGCTCCAAGTACATGGATGATTTCGAAACCATATCTTATCAGAAACCAAGAAATGTAGGTTATTCAGATGAAGAAGCCTATGGTGTTGATGTTTTTGGACATGGAGTAAATTTTACTTCAGGATATGAATATCAATATGTATATGACAAAAAAGAATTTGATCAAATGATGTGGTATGCGTTAAACAATTGTGGTCAAACTCAGAAATATATCGAGTATGTTCCCACTTCTGAACTTGCGTATGTTGCATTTTTGTGGTACACATGTATTCTATTGACTAATATGTTTTATCCTATTTTACAGAATGTTCAGAGATGAGTTAAAAAGAAAACGGGTGCCAAACATTGATAAAGAGCTTCAGAAAGAATTCCAGACATGGTTCAAGAACTATGTTAGTTTTCATTCACATCTAGTTATAATATTTGGTTGTTAGACTTCACTACAGTTTCTAATGTATGAATTTGTGTGTTGTAGATCATGAGATTGCGGGATGAACACAGCGAAGAAATAGATGAAGATCTCTTTTCCTTGGCATGTGAACCAGATCAGAGAGTCAGAAAATACTCATCATGCATAGTGAATGGTATTAGATATAGCACTGTTGACTGTGAAAGCAACAAGAGAACACAGAACAATGGAGTCATGGCCAAAGGTGAACATGCCAGTAAGGTCATAGATTTTTATGGAACCTTGAAAGAGATCATCCAGTTGGACTATAACTCCAACGATAACTTGGACGGCAGGTCAGTTATTTTGTTTAAATGTGACTGGTTTAAACTTGATGGAAAGAAGAAGGAGCTAAAAAATGACCGGTTTTTCAAAAGCATCAATGTTGAAAGTTTATGGTACAAGGATGATTCTCTTATTCTGGCTACTCAGGCAAGAAAAATCTTTTATTTGCCAGACACAAAGTATGGGGAAAATTGGCAAGTTGTGCAAACATTTGACCGTAGGCATCTCTTTAATATTAGTGAAACTGAGGGTGCACCTTTTACTGGTCCTGCATATCAAGAGGAGGAGTGTTGTGATGAGGAGGGTACGAGAACGTCGGTTTCTGAACATACATCTGAGAAGACTTTGCATAGAGACAATGAGCAAGGCATTATTTTTGAAGCTGATGTAGTTACACGCTTGATGAAAGAAAAGAACACAGAAGTGTATGAAGGTGGCAATGAAGATGAAGAAGATACATGAATGGAGTATTGCAGCCAAGACGAAGGAGGCGGCATGATGGATGTTGACAGCGATGATGAGTAGATGATTTACGTTGATTTTGTGTCAGATTTTGTGCACTTCTGTTTTTATCGAAAGATGTTGTGTCACTTTTGTTTTACTGAAAGATGTTGTGTCACTTTGCAAAACCTGCATGATGTGAATGTTGTTATCTAAATGTTTCTGTTGGGAGAATTTTTTCTGTGTATATTTGAATCCCTTATGTGGTTTCTTCAGTGCATACAGTATGTGTATCTGAATGTGTGTTGTGCATATCTGAATGTGTGTTGTGCTGAACTACAGCAACGCACCAAGTCAGACACCTTGTCTGGTTAGGCGCCCGAGCAGCCGAGAGCAACACACCAAGTAATTAACTTCTCTGTTGACCCAGCATGGGCAACATACAAACTGTGGCGCATTGGCAACAGGCTGCTTCTCCCACTCGGAAGGCCAGGGATCGAATCCTGCTACCAACGTTGTTCCTCACTCATTTTTCTCACCCATCTCATCCCCGTGTATGTCTTCATGGGCCGGCCCACGGGGCGTGGCATCCCTGTTTTTTTTCATTTCGTTTTTTGTCTTTTCTTTTCTTATTTCTGTTTTTTATTTTTTTTGAATTAATTCGATATTGATTTTTTTTAAAAAGTTGTGACTTTTCGAAAAATGTCATAAAATGTCTACTGATTTTAAAAATGTTCGAAAAAACATAAAATTTTCATGGTTTCAAAAAATGTCGGTAATTTTACAAAAAAATTGGCAAACTATAAAAAATTACAATTTGGAAAACAATTGTTGGGAAATAAAACCATGTTCCTGATTTTGAAAAAATGATCATGTATACAAAACATATTCATGAATCTAAAAAAATATCCATGAAATTTTTGAAAATTCTAAAAAACAACTTTTCTATGAATTTCAATTTTTTCCTAATTCAAAAAAACATCGATTCAAAAAAATGTCAATTAAAAAAACTTTTCGCTGTTTCAAAAGTCTTTTATGTCTAGGTTTTGATCATTTTTTGAAAGTCATGCAAGGTGTCGTCACACCAATCCGAAGTGCCAAGGCGTGATCAAGCGATTCTCGTCTTCTTTTTCGATGTGGGCCATAGTAGCCGACGATACACGCCAATCCTAATTGTCTTCATATCTACACAAGCATCTTTGGACAATCAAATATTTCCTAATTAATCTCAACTATTTTTAGTTTTGAATGGCACAAACCGCACAGATTTGAACAAATTAAAGATCAAGAGATGAACTAAAGTAGTAAGGATTAATTGTGCACCTATGCAGCCATGGAGGATCTCGTCTAATCCTCTTCTAGTTTCTGATTGGAAACTGGAGGAAATTCGCCCTGGCGGCGATAGGTGGAGACTCGAGCATAGAACGGGTAGAAGGATCTCCTTGTGTTGTTGCCGCTCATCTGCGCGTCCGGTCTGCCGGCAAGTGGCTGCCTGTCCTGGCGTCCCCTTCCCTTCTGCCCTTCTCGATGACGGCGCGATGGAGACTCGGATAGATCAACAGGCCCCTTGCCGCTGCATGCTTCGGTTTAGATCAAAAAGCAGCTAAACGAAGAGGTTAGCGATTGTGTTTTTAGAAACAGGAGGTTAGCGATATCTGCGTGACTACGTGCGTTATGGAAGCCAAAAAAATCAGTGATCAACTCATCCACATCAAGGTACCACAGCGGGTGACACAGCGACAACCACCTCTCCATATTACAGCCTTCAAGTGTTGGGACACCCCAGTATCCTCACCACCTTTTTGTGTTCCTCCTAAGTATGCAAGGTGTCGTCACACCATTCTGAAGTGCCAAGGCATAACCAAGTCGATTCTCATATTCTTTTTCGCCACGGGCCATAGGAGTCGACGATCCAAGATTGTACATGTCTCCTTTTGTGTGGTGAGGATGCCGGTGTCATGGCGATCGATTTGAGAAGGCGTGTCGGTAACTAACTTCATTGGAGTTGGCTAATAAATAGCATGTAAAGAAACATATGCTTTACCAATTCTAGTAACAAATAAAATGCTAGTGCTATATATATATCCTTTGTAATATTCTAAATATCATTTGGCGGCAAGAATACCCGGGCACATGTACAATTTTAGCTCCAACGGCGCCAAGCCAAAAAGTCCACCATCGTAAATTGACCGAATGACTCATCAAGGTGCTTGACAATTGCACAGAACCATTCTTCCACCAGGTGCCATCCGAAGGGCATGTTAGTAATTTTACACACAAGAAATACTTAATCCCCACCGCACGCCCGCCCCTACCCCACAGTTCGCCAAATCCGCTCCCCATTCCCCTTTCGCCTCCACTGCCATCGGCGACCGCTTCACCTCCTCCACCGCCGGCCACCGCTTCACCTCCTCCACCGCCGGCCACGACTGTCCTCCCTCTTCCACATCCATGGTCGGTCACGACCCCACCCCCACTGCCGGCCAAGAACCCCCTCCTCCCCACCATCCGCCTCCACCGAACCCTAGAGCACGCCGTCACCTCCTCCACCGCCGAGCAAGACTCCCTCTTCCGCATCCACCGCAGGTCACCACCCCACCCGACTATCGGCTAAGACTCCCCCTCCCCCCTCACCTTCCACTCCACCGAACCCTAGAACCCCGACCATGGGGAAGAAGACGGCAGGGAAGAAACACCGAGGAGGCAAGACAGCAGTAGCAGGTATAACCCCTCCCCATGCCTTTAATATTCTCTGTTTTTGCTTGTGATTCTGGTTCTAATACTGTACTGCTAGTGTTCTGGTTCTAGTAAATACTGCAATGGCCAAATCGATAGTGCTTCTGGTTCTAGCCAAATTGATAGTGCTTGATTTAAATACACACTGAACATTTTTATGGTGCTAGTGCTTCTGGCCAAATTGATAGCGCTTTATTTAAATTGATAGTGCTTCTGGATCTAATACAATATACAAATTGATAGTGCTTCTGGTTCTACTAAATACTGCAATGGCCAAATGCCTCTGGGTTTTGCCAATACTGAAGAATACCAAAGTATTTGTATAGTGTTCTATTTCTTGCCCACAAGTTCTAATACTGTGGTTTCTTAATACTATGGTTTTCTAAATATTGTGCATCCAAACACAGCCGAATAAGATCCTTGTGCTTCCAAGTGTAGATTTGGTTCCCGTATTGATGCAAACTCAATAAAAAACAGTAATTTGTTATTACTCTTATGCACATAGTAATTCGTGTTTACATCTGTACTCGTCTTAGAACGGCCACTACATCCTATGGAAGTGTCGCGCCTCAAAAAGTTCATGAGGAACAATGCAAGGCTGCAATCACTTGGACTACCTACATTATCAACATTGTTTGCAAACAAATCTGTCATTTCACCTGAAAAAAGAAAGCCCGAGCATACTTGTGATGAATCTGAAGCTGAGTACCATCCTAACGAGGAGGATACCAGTGAAGGAGACTCGTCTGATGATATTTTAATAGATGAGAGGGAAGTACTGCAAGACTTAAAGTCCACACCATCTCCTAGCTCAAAGTTGAAGGTGCTAAAATCCTCCGACTAGTCATTCCTAGATATGTTGCTTGTTTGCTATTGCAGCAGAATTTTTGTTACACTTTGTTGATTTAACCATGTTTTCATTTCTATCAGGGGTTGAACGACTGTAAGAAGACCAGTGAGGAAACTAATAAGAAAAGATCTACTGCCATGGGCCCTGGTGGAATCAAGCCTCGGCCTCCTAAAAGAATTCATGCGGAGCTTCCAACGAATGCGCGAGTCACAAGGTCGAACAAAAGACTATTACTAGATGCTGATGCAAGTCCTCAAAGTGAAGGGGTGTCAGATCCTAAACATCAAACACCAATTGCAATCCATAAGCCAACTGTTTCTGTGCCTGAAGCTGAAGAAACCGTTCCCAACTTTGATAACCGCACACATGGTGTTGAAGGCAAGTTGTACTATCATTCTAATGTTCTGTCTTATGGTTCATTAGCCCTATTCATTAACTTTGATTGCAAGATGAGCATACTCTCACTGGATGTATTCTTTTTAATAGATGGCGACCATGCCCATTCTGATGATGACTACTGGATGAGCAATGGATCTGATCTCATTGCCTATCATGATGATGGCAACCATATGGACTTCGAAACTGGTGGTAGTGCCGAACCTTGTCAGCAAACACAATCTGAACCTGACAATGACATCAAGGCATGTTATAAAATCCAAAATATTTCTAGCATGTTATTTGAGTTACAACAGTGGTGCTTTTTGTTAAACTGAACTAATAATTGGTGGATCTTAAAACAGTTCTCTAAAATTAGACTGAAGTTATGAGCTTAATTCATCTTGTTCCAGTTACTGATTTTGAAAGATGTTCTCCATTTATCAGTGCACTTTTCTACTTCCTAATTTTCATTGATATATGTATACATTCTGATTTACCTTCTTTGAAGGGCCACGATCCTATGAGGAGACAAGGGAAAGGGGGGTCAATATTGGAAAAGGCCTGGAAAGGATCAGTCGACGTCGGGGGGGCAAGCTGCCGCTTGTCAGTCCAGAAGGGAGGTTAAGGCCGGAGACACCTCTTCTTGCTGCAAAGTTTGCAACCGAATGCAATGTCACAGTCAGAGGCCATGTGCCTGTGTTTAAACGCTGGAAGGATTACAAGGACCCAGGCGGAAATGTCCGAGAAGGGATCTTCCAGAACTTTGTAGGCAAAGTTGGTGTAAGTACATGATCCAACCCTTTCTCAGTCAAATGGCTAGTAACCTGTCAATTTTGTGCTATTTTTATTGTGTGCAATCATGATTCTTACACATGTTCTTTCATCTGACTAGAACAAATTTGAGATGGACGTAAAAGCTGTGCCCGTTAGGAAGGCTTGTACGCAAATGCTGAAAGGTGCAATTCGCCAACAACGATACAGGCTCAAGCAGAAGTATTTTGATCCTTTCCCACTCAATTTGGTGACAAAAACTTCTCTAGTCCGCTCGATGAGTGATGACCAGTGGAATGAGCTTGTTGAAAGCTGGAAGGATCCCCAAAAAATGGTACATTTCTTCTTGGAGACAAATATTATTTTGTCGTTGCCAACCACCCTTATTATTGTTTCTTGTACTTCAGTACTGAACGCAACACTCCACTACATCCTGTATTAGCTAGTAGCATCAAAATTGGATGGTTCTAACCCATTACTCATGAGTCAGAGGTCCTGCAAGTTACCAGACTTACATTTAGGAAATAATAAAATTCAATATATATGTAAAACAAAAACATTATGACTTATTCACTTCTTTGTGTGCTTGTCAATTAGCATTGTCATCCATATATTGATTATGAGAACTCAATGTATGATCGAAATGTCTACTCTGATGTAATACACTACCATAAAGCTCCTGATCTGGAAGTACTTGTAAACAACCTTCTGTACACTATAGCTCATATTTTAGCATGAGGTTGTCTGTCAAAAGATCAATCAATTAAAGTTGCAATGTTATTGTGTGAACATCATGAACCTCTGAAATGTCGGGGTGTGTATATAAGATGAATCCTTCTCGAATGTTTATTTGTTTCCATAATAACTCTTGAATAAATGCATTTAGCTAACCAAATCACTGATCCATGCAGAAGATATGTGGAATTAACAAAAATAACCATGCTCAAGTCAAGTTTCACCACACTACTGGTTCGCGCAACTAGCCTGTGCACTGTGATAACCTGCTAAGTCAAACATGTGTCTCGGGATGTGCAAACAGTTTATGTGACAGTAACCGGCAATTGTTTTTATGAGATTTTTCTGCCTGGTCTTCATAAATGTTATTGACCATAAGTTCATGTAAACCTCACCATTGCAGCCAATACATGTCTTTTGCACTTAAGTACATTAAGTACGATAGTTTCTTAGTTTGCTAGCAGTAATGAATATAACTGCTCCCTTGCCTACAGCCAATACATGTCTTTTGCACTTAATGGTATCTCATCATGAATAAATGAATAAATTACAGTTCAATATTGGTACTATACATGTTGTTTCTTCACAAATGTTAGCTTGATGCTTATATGTTGTTTTCAGGGAGAAAAATACAAGGAGAAAGAACCCACTGCACTCGATTTATTCAAAGAGTGCCACTACAACATCAAAAAGAAAGGCTACACACCGATGCTGTGCAAGCTGCAATTGTAAGTCAGCTTTTAAAGATCACCAACCATCAAAATGTTAACCTTTTGCCATAGATCCAGTAGTAGGATAATAAGTAATTGCCAAATATACTTGTTATTTTTTGTCCTTGTGCTAAAATACTAGCTGTGTTCTGTCCTTGTGCTATAATACTTGCCACCTTTTGTCCTTGTGTAAAGTACTTGCTATTTTCTGTCCTTGTGCTAAAATACTTGTTGTCCTTGGCCTACAGTACTTGCACCATACATGTAGTGACTAGAGTATAATTACATGTCTACATCTGTACATGGAAATGTGGCATACATATAGGCAAAACCTATTTGTCTCATGTTTTTCTCACCGTGTTCATTTGCTTGCATGGCTAGGATGAAATGGAAGAGAAAGCTACTCAACCTACAGAAGATGGCAAACAATCCAACTCTGCAACCAAGGCTGTGGTTGAAGTTCTTACTAAGCACACTAAGAAGCCAATGTTTCTTAAGCATGTGGGGTCCAGCACGTGCATGAGAGATCCAGTCGTAGCGACCGTGAGGCAGAACAGGAAGTGCAGAAGAGGGGAAATGCTGAGCTTCGGGCCCTTGTTGAAACCTTGAACAATAAGTTACAAGAATCAGAAGAAGCAAGGATCAGGCAAGAAGAAGAAAGGACCAAGCAAGAAGAGGAGAACAGGAAAAAGCAAGCTGAGCTGGAAGCTAAATTAGACTTTTTACTAAATCAGATTCATCCAAGATAAGCTCATGAGTAAGCTGTTTGTCCAAGCAAAATTCTGCTGGAAGCTATGAATGTGCTGGAACCTGCCTTCTGCTATATGTTATTTTGTAGTGCAAACTGCTTATGATGTTGCTGGATGCAAACTAAGTATTTTGCTGGTAGATGGAAGTTGTGTTGGATGTGTTATGTTTGATGGTTAGCGGATTTGGACATGGAAGTTTATTTATGTTGGATCAGCACTTATCTTATTGTAATGCTGGAGTTTAATTTGTGTTTGTGATGATGTGCATCTGTTCTGTCTATTTTACATTGTTGTTGTACCAAAAGAAAGTTCTTCATTGTGGTGGACCAAAATTTGTTTTTGAGCATTAATGGGCTAGATTTGGTACAGTGTAAACGGGCTGAGAAACAGCATACTGGACCATCAGAAACAGGCTAACAGATAGAAGTTTTTTTTAAAATATGGGCCCGACAAAAATTAACGGGCCAAACAATCCGGTATGTCTTATTTTTTTCCGGATATTCGACCTGGCTCGACAAATTAACTGGGCCAAAATTATAGGCCCAAATGGTAGAGGCCCAGATGAAGCCACATCAGATCCACGTGGATGCCACGCAATACATCATGGCATGCAGATCGGTGATGGATCTGTCCGTCACCGAAACCCGGGACTGGGGCGGGCCGAGCGGGGCCAGGGGCCTGATCAGTGACAGTCAGATACCGTCATGAATCTGTGAAGGCTAAGCATTTCTGTCACGGAGTGTGCTGGTGGAAAATTATGACGCGTGATACATGATAGATTCTTAATCCGTCACGGAGGACAAGGCCTGACGGTTTTGTACACTGTTGTGATGGTTTATATCTTTCACGGAGGGCCTCTACATCAACTCCATGGCCCCTCCGATGATGTGTGAATAGTTTACCTCAGACCTTCGAGTCCATAGTTATTAGCTAGATGGCTTCTTCTCTCTCTTTGGATCTCAATACAAAGTTCTACTCGATTCTCTTGGAGATCTATTCGATGTAATCTTCTTTTGCGGTGTGTTTGTCGAGATCCGATGAATTGTGGGTTTATGATCAAGATTATCTATGAACAATATTTGAATCTTCTCTGAATTATTTTATGTATGATTGGTTATCTTTGCAAGTCTCTTCGAATTATCAGTTTGGTTTGGGAGAAGTGCCTAGCTTTGGGTTCAATCTTGCGGTGCTCGATCCCAGTGACAGTAAGGGAAATGACACGTATTGTATTGTTGCCATCGATGATAAAAAGATGGGGTTTATATCATATTGCATGAGTTTATCCCTCTACATCATGTCATTTTGCTTAAAGCGTTACTCTGTTCTTATGAACTTAATACTCTAGATGCATGCTGGATAGCGGTCGATGTGTGGAGTAATAGTAGAATATGCACGCAGGAGTCGGTCTACTTGTCACGGATGTGATGCCTATATACATGATCATACCTAGATAATATCATAATTATTCGCTTTTCTATCAATTGCTCGACAGTAATTTGTTCACCCACCGTAATACTTATGCTATCTTGAGAGAAGCCACTAGTGAAACCTATGGCCCTCGGGTCTATTCTCCATCATACAAGTTTCCAATCTATTTTATTTTGCAATCTTTACTTTCAATCTATATCATAAAAATACCAAAAATATTTATCTTATTATTATTATATCTATCAGATCTCACTCTTGCAAGTGGCCGAGAAGGGATTGACAACCCCTTTATCACGTTGGTTGCGAGGTTCTTATTTGTTTGTGTAGGTACGAGGTGACTCGTGCGTGTCACCCTTTCCTCTTCAAGGGAAAACCAACGCATGCTCAAGAGGTAGCAAGAAGGATTTCTGGCGCCGTTGCCATGGAGATCTACGCCAAGTCAAGACATACCAAGTACCCATCACAACTCTTATCCTTCACATTACATTATTTGCCATTTGCCTCTCGTTTTCCTCTCCCCCACTTCACCCTTGCCGTTTTATTCGCCCTCTTTTCCTTTCACCCTTTGTTTCCGTTCGATTTTTCCTCGCTTGTTTGCTTATGTGTTGGATTGCTTGCTTGTCATGATGGCTCAAGGTAATACTAAATTGTGTGACTTTGCCAATACCAGCAATAATGATTTTATTAGCACTCCGATTGCTCCCCTTACCGATGCTGAATCTTGTGAGATTAATACTGCTTTGCTGAATCTTGTCATGAAAGATCTATTTTCTGGCCTTCCTAGCGAAGATGCCGCTACCCATCTAAACAACTTTGTTGATTTGTGTGATATGCAAAAGAAGAAAGATGTGGATAATGATATTGTTAAACTTAAGCTATTTCCGTTTTCACTTAGAGATCGTGCTAAAGCTTGGTTTTCGTCTTTGCCTAAAAATAGTATTGATTCATGGAATAAGTGCAAAGATGCTTTTATCTCTTAAGTATTTTCCTCCCACTAAGATCATCTCTCTTAGAAACGATATTATGAATTTTAAACAACTTGATCATGAGCATGTTGCACAATCTTGGGAGAGGATGAAATTGATGATACGTAATTGCCCTACACATGGATTGAATTTATGGATGATTATACAAATTTTTTATGCCGGATTGAATTTTGCTTCTAGAAAGCGTTTAGATTCGGCCTCGGGAGGCACTTTTATGGAAATCACTTTAGGAGAAGCTATTAAACTCCTAGATAATATTATGGTTAATTATTCTCAATGGCACACTGAAAGATCTACTAGTAAAAAGGTGCATGCAATTGAAGGGATTAATGTTTTGAGTGGAACGATGGATGAACTTATCAAACTGTTTGCTAATAAGAGTGCTCCTACTGATCCTAATTATATGTCTTTTTCTACTTTGATTGAGAATAATAATGAATCTATGGATGTGAAATTTGTCGGTAGGAACAATTTTGGAAACAACGTGTATAGAGGTAATTTTAATCCTAGGCTGTTTCCTAGTAATTTCTCTAATAATTATGGTAATTCCTACAACAATTCTTATGGAAATTATAATAAGACGCCCTCTGATTTTGAATATAATATTAAAGAATTTATTAGTTCACAAAAGAGTTTCAATGCTTTGATTGAAGAAAAATTGTCTAAGATTGATGAGTTGGCTAGGAACGTGGATAGAATTTCTCTTGATGTTGATTATTTGATGCTTAGATCTATCCACCTAAGCATGATATCAAGTAGTCTCTCAAAGCCATGAGAATTTCCATTGATGAGTGCAAAGAAAGAACCGCTAGGATGCGTGCTAAGAAAGATTGCTTTGTGTAAGCGTGTTCTTCTAGTTTTCATGATAATAATGATGAAGATCTAAAAGTGATTGATGTGTCCCCTATTAAATCCTTGTTTTTCAATATGAATCTTGATAATGATGGGACTTGAGATGAGTCAACTTTAGTCAGAAGGCATCCCAAAAATTCGGAGTTTTTAGATCTTGATGCAAAAATTGGTAAAAGTGGGATTGAAGAGGTTAAAACTTTAAATAGCAATGAACCCACTATCTTGGATTTCAAGGAATTTAATTATGATAATTGCTCTTTGATAGATTGTATTTCCTTGTTGCAATCCCTACTAAATTATCCTCATGCTTATAGTCAAAATAAAGCTTTTACTAAACATATCGTTGATGCTTTGATGCAATCTTATGAATAAAAACTTGAGTTGGAAGTTTCTATCCCTAGAAAACTTTATGATGAGTGGGAACCTACAATTAAAATTAAAATTAAATATCATGAATGCTATGCTTTGTGTGATTTGGGTGCTAGTGTTTCCACGATCCCAAAAACTTTGTGTGATTTGCTAGGTTTCCGTGAATTTGATGATTGTTCTTTAAACTTGCACCTTGCGGATTCCACTATTAAGAAACCTAAGGGAAAAATTAATTATGTTATTATTTTTGCAAATAGGAATTATGTTCCCATAGATTCCATTGTTCTTGATATAGATTGCAATCCTTCATGTCCTATTATTCTTGGTAGACCTTTCCTTAGAACGATTGGTGCAATTATTGATATGAAGGAAGGGAATATTAGATTCCAATTTCCGTTAAGCAAAGGCATGGAACACTTCCCTAGAAATATAATTAAATTACCATATGAATCTATTCTGAGAGCCACTTATGGATTTCCTACCAAAGATGGCAATACCTAGATCTATCCTCGCTTTTATGCCTAGCTAGGGGCGTTAAATGATAGCGCTTGTTGGGAGGCAGCCCAATTTTATTTTTATTCCTTGCTTTTTGTTCCTGTTTAGTAATAAATAATTTATCTTGCCTCTGTTTTGGTTGTGTCTCTTGTGTTTAATTAGTGTTTGTGCCAAGTAGAACCGTTGGGAAGACTTGGGGAAAGTCTTTTTGATCTTGCTGTAAAAAACAGAAACTTTGGCGCTCACGAGAACTGCTGCCATTTTTATTGGAGAGTGCTATTTAGTTAATTCTTTTTGAAGATTATTAATAGATAAATTCCTAACGTCCATCAATTTATTTTAGAATTTTTTGGGTTCCAGAAGTTTGCGTTACTTATAGATCACTATAGACTGTTCTGTTTTTGACAGATTCTGTTTTTCGTGTGTTGTTTGCTTATTTTGATGAATCTATGGCTAGTAATGGAGTTTATAAACCATAGAAAAGTTGGAATACAGTAGGTTTAACACCAATATAAATAAATAATGAGTTCATTACAGTACCTTGAAGTGGTGTTTTGTTTTCTTTCGCTAACGGAGCTCACGAGAATTTCTTGTTAAGTTTTGTGTTGTGAAGTTTTCAAGTTTTGGGTAAAGATTTGATGGATTATGGAACAAGGAGTGGCAAGAGCATAAGATTGGGGATGCCCAAGGCACCCCAAGGTAAATCTAAGGACACCAAAAAGCCTAAGCTTGGGGATGCCCCGGAAGGCACCCCCTCTTTTGTCTTCGTTCATCGGTAACTTTACTTGGAGCTATATTTTTATTCACCACATGATATGTGTTTTGCTTGGAGCGTCTTGTATGATTTGAGTCTTTTCTTTTTATTTTACCACAATAATCCTTGTTGTACACACCTTTTGAGAGAGACACACATGAATCGGAATTTATTAGAATACTCTATGTGCTTCACTTATATCTTTTGAGCTATATAGTTTTTGCTCTAGTACTTCACTTATATCTTTTAGAGCACGGTGGTGGTTTTATTTTATAGGAATAATTGATCTCTCATGCTTCACTTATATTATTTTGAGAGTCCTTTAGAACAACATGGTAATTTGCTTTTAGGAATAATAAAAACTTTCATATAAGTGCATTGAATACTATGAGAAGTTTGATACTTGATAATTGTTTTGAGATATGGAGATGGTGATATTAGAGTCATGCTAGTTGAGTAGTTGTGAATTTGAGAAATACTTGTGTTGAAGTTTGTGATTCCCGTAGCATGCATGTATGGTGAACCGTTATGTGATGAAGTCGGAGCATGATTTATTTATTGATTGCCTTCCTTATGAGTGGCGGTCGGGGATGAGTGATGGTCTTTTCCTACCAATCTATCCCCCTAGGAGCATGTGTGTAGTACTTTGTTTCGATAACTAATAGATTTTTGCAATAAGTATGTGAGTTCTTTATGACTAATGTTGAGTCCATGGATTATACGCACCCTCACCCTTCCACATTTGCTAGCCTCTCTATTATCATGCACTTTTCGCCGGTATCATACACCCACCATATACCTTCCTCAAAACAGCCACCATACCTACCTATTATGGCATTTCCATATCATTCCGGGATATATTGCCATGCAAATTTCCACCATTCCGTTTGTTATGACATGCTTCATCATTGTCATATTGCCATGCATGATCATGTAGTTGACATCATATTTGTGGCAAAGCCACCATTCATAATTTTTTCATACATGTCACTCTTGATTCATTGCATATCCCGGTACACCGCCGGAGGCATTCACATAAAGTCATATTTTGTTCTAAGTATTGAGTTGCAATTGTTGAGTTGTAAGTAAAAAGAAGTGTGATGATCATCATTATCAGAGCATTGTCCCAATGAGGAAATGATGATGGAGACTATGATTCCCCCACAAGTCGGGATGAGACTCAGGACGAAAAAAAGAGAAAAGAGGCCAAAATAAGAAGAAAAAAAAGAAATCCCAAATAAAAAAATGAGAGAAAAAGAGAGAAGGGACAATGTTACTATCCTTTTTTCCACACTTGTGCTTCAAAGTAGCACCATGATCTTCATGATAAAGAGTCTCCTATGTTGTCACTTTCATAAACTAGTGGGAATTTTACATTATAGAACTTCGCATGTATATTCCAGTGATGGGATTCCTCAAATTGCCCTAGCTCTTCGTGAGTAAGCAAGTTGGATGCACACCCACTTAGTTTCTTTTGTAGAGCTTTCATACACTTATAGCTCTAGTGCATCCGTTGCATGGCAATCCCTATTCACTCACATTGATATCTATTGATGGGCATCTCCATAGCCCATTGATACGCCTAGTTGATGTGAGACTATCTTCTCCTTTTTGTCTTATCCACAACCACCATTCCATTCCACCCATAGTGCTATGTCCATGGCTCACGCTCATGTATTACATGAAAGTTGAAAAAGTTTGAGAACATCAAAAGTATGAAACAATTGCTTGGCTTGTCATTGGGGTTGTGCAAGATTGAATATTTTGTGTGATGATGATAGAGCATAGCCAGACTATATGATTTTGTAGGGATAACTTTCTTTGGCCATGTTATGTTGAGAAGACATGATTGCTTAGTTAGTATGCTTGAAGTATTATTATTTTATGTCAATATTAAACTTTTATCTTGAATCATTCAGATCTGAACATTCATGCCAGAATAAATTAAAAATATGTTAGGAAGCATTCCACATCAAAAGTTCTGTTTTTATCATTTACCTACTCGAGGACGAGTAGGAATTAAGCTTGGGGATGCTTGATACGTCTCCAACGTATCTATAATTGTTTATTATTCCACGCTATTATATATTCTTTTTTGGACGTTTAATGGGCTTATTTATACACTTTTATATTATTTCTGGCACTAACCTATTAACTGGAGGCCCAGCTCAAATTGCTGTTTTTTGCCTATTTCAGTGTTTCACAGAAAAAGAATGTCAAACGGAGTCCAAATGGAATGAAACCCTCAAGAGCGTGATTTTTGGAACAAATGTGATCCAGAGGACTTAGAGTGGATGTCAAGCAATCAACGAGGATGCCACGAGGCAGGGGGCGCGCCTACCCCCTGGGCGCGCCCTCCACCCTCGTGGGCCCCTCGTGGCTCCACCGACCTTCTTCTTCCTCCTATGTATATCTACGTACCCTGAAAACATCAGAGAGCACCACGAAAACCTAATTCCACCGCCGCAACCTTCTGTACCCAAGAGATCCCATCTTGGGGCCTTTTCCAGAGCTCTGCCGGAGGGGGCATTGATCACGGAGGGCCTCTACACCAACTCCATGGCCCCTCCGATGATGTGTGAGTAGTTTACCTCAGACCTTCGGGTCCATAGTTATTAGCTAGATGGCTTCTTCTCTCTTTAGATCTCAATACAAAGTTCTCCTCATTCTCTAAGAGATCTATTCGATGTAATCTTCTTTTGCGGTGTGTTTGTCAAGATCCGATGAATTGTGGGTTTATGATCAAGATTATCTATGAACAATATTTGAATCTTCTCTGAATTCTTTTATGTATGATTGGTTATCTTTGCAAGTCTCTTCGAATAATCAGTTTGGTTTGGCCTACTAGATTGATCCTTCTTGCAATGGGAGAAGTGCTTATGTTTGGGTTCAATCTTGCGGTGCTCGATCCCAGTGACAGTAAGGGAAACGATAGGTATTGTATTGTTGCCATCGAGGATAAAACGATGGGGTTTATATCATATTGCATGAGTTTATCCCTCTACATCATGTCATCTTTCTTAAAGCGTTACTCTGTTCTTATGAACTTAATACTCTAGATGCATGCTGGATAGTGGTCGATGTGTGGAGTAATAGTAGTAGATGCAGGCAGGAGTCGGTCTACTTGTCACGGACATGATGCCTATATACATGATCATACCTAGATATTCTCATAATTATTCACTTTTCTATCAATTGCTCAACAGTAATTTGTTCACCCACCGTAATAATTATGCTATCTTGAGAGAAGCCACTAGTGAAACCTCTGGCCCCTGGGTCTATTGTCCATCATACAAGTTTCCAATCTATTTTATTTTGCAATCTTTACTTTTAATCTATATCATAAAAATACCAAAAATATTTATCTTATTATTATTATTATCTCTATCAGATCTCACTCTTGCAGGTTGCCGAGAAGGGATTGACAACCGCTTTATCGCGTTGGTTGCGAGGTTCTTATTTGTTTGTGTAGGTACGAGGTGACTCGCACGAGGTCTCCTACTGGATCAATACCTTGGTTCTCAAAAACTGAGGGAAATACTTATGCTGATTTGCTGCATCACCCTTTCCTCTTCAAGAGAAAACCAATGCATGCTCCAGAGGTAGCAGTGACTAATACCCAAAGGGTTTACTAGAGTCAACAATCTAGTTCACATCGCTATGTGTTTAACACCCAAAGAGTGATCATGTTTTGCTTGTGAGAGAAATTTAGTCAACGGGTCTGCCACATTCCGAGCCGTATGTATTTTGCAAATTTTCTATGTCTACAATGCTTTGCACGGAGCTACTCTAGCTAGTTGCTCCCATTTTCAATATGTATCTAGACTGAGACTTAGAGTCATCCATATCGGCGTCAAAGCTTGCATCGATGTAACTCATTACGACGAACTCTTTGTCACCTCCATAACCGAGAAACATTTCATTATTCCACTAACGATATTTTTGACCGCTGTCGAGTGATCCACTCCTGGATCATTATTGTACCCTCTTGCCAAACTTATGGTGAGGTACACAATAGGTCTGGTACACAGCATAGCATACTTTATAGAACCTATGACTGAGCCATAGGGAATGACTTTTCATTCTCTCTCTATTTTCTGCCGTGTCGGGTTTTAAGTCTTTACTCAACTTCACACCTTGCAACACAGGCAAGAACTCCTTCTTTGACTGTTCCATTTTGAACTTACTTCAAAATCTTATCAAGGTATGTACTCATTGAAAATATATCAAGCGTCTTGATCTATCTCTATAGATTTTGATGCTCAATATGTATGTAGCTTCATCGAGGTATTCCTTTGAAAAACTCCTTTCAAACACTCCTTTATGCTTTCAGGAAAATTCTACATTATTTCCGATCAACAATATGTCATTCACATATACTTATCAGAAATGCTGTAGTGCTCCCACTCACTTTCTTGTAAATACAGGCTTCACCGCAAGTCTGTATAAAACCATATGCTTTGATCACTTTATCAAAGCATATATTACAACCCCAAGATGCTTGCACCAGTCCATAGATGGATCACTGGAGCTTGCTTACTTTGTTAGCACCTTTAGGATCGACAAAACCTTCTGGTTGCATCATATACAACTCTTCTTTAAGAAATCCATTAAGGAATGCAGTTTTGACATCCATTTGCCAGGTTTCAAAAATGCGCCAACTGCTAACATGATTCAGACAGACTTTTAAGCATCGATACGAGTGAGAAAATCTCATCGTAGTCAACCCCTTGAACTTGTCGAAAACATTTTGCGACAATTCGAGCTTTGTAGATAGTAACACTGCTATCAGCGTCCGTCTTCCTCTTGAAGATCCATTTATTCCCAATGACTCACTAATCATCGAGCAAGTCAATCAAAGTCCATAGTTTGTTCTCATACATGGATCACATCTTAGATTTCATGGCATCAAGCCATTTTGCGGAATCTGGGCTCATCATCGCTTGCTCATAGTTCGTAGGTTCGTCATGGTCGAGTAACATGATTTCCAGAACAGGATTACCGTACCACTCTGGTGCGGATCTTACTCTGGTTGACCTACGAGGTTTGGTAGTAACTTGATCAGAAGTTTCATGATTATCATCATTAACTTCCTCACTTACTGGTGTAGAAATCACTAGAACTGATTTCAGTGATGAACTACTTTCCAACAAGGGAGCAGGTACAGTTACCTCATCAAGTTCTACTTTCATCCCACTCACTTCTTTCGAGAGAAACTCCTTCTCTAGAAAGGATCCATTCTTAGCAACGAATATCTTGCCTTCGGATCTGTGATAGAAGGTGTACCCAACAGTTACTTTTGGGTATCCTATGAAGACGCACTTCTCCGATTTGGGTTTGAGCTTATCAGGATGAAACTTTTTCATATAAGCATTGCAACCCCAATCTTTAAGAAATGACAACTTTGGTTTTTTTGCCAAACCATAGTTCATACGGTGTCATCTCAACAGATTTAGATGGCGCCCTATTTAACATGAATGCAGCTGTCTCTAATGCATAACCCCAAAACAATAGTGGTAAATCGGTAAGAGACATCATAGATCGCACCATATCCAATAAAGTATGATTACAATGTTCGGACACACCATTATGGTGTCGTGTTCCAGGTGGCGTGAGTTGCGAAACTATTCCACATTGTTTCAAATGAAGACCAAACTCGTAACTCAAATATTCGCTTCCGTGATCAGATCGTAGAAACTTTATTTTCTTGTTACGATGATTTTCCACTTCACTCTGAAATTCTTTGAACTTTTCAAATGTTTCAGACTTATGTTTCATTAAGTAGATATACCTATATCTGCTCAAATCATCTCTGAAGGTCAAAAAATAAGATACCCGCCACGAGCCTCAATACTTACCGGATCGCATACATCAGTATGTGTTATTTCCAATAAGTCAGTTGCTCGCTCCATTGTTCCAGAGAACGGAGTCTTAGTCATCTTGCCCCTGAGGCATGGTTCGCAAGCATCAAGTGATTCATAATCAAGTGATTCCAAAAAGTCCATCAGCATGGAGTTTCTTCATGCGCTTTACACCAATATGACCTAAACGGCAATGCCACAAATAGGTTGCACTATCATTATTAACTTTGCATCTTTTGGCTTCAATATTATGAATATGTGTATCACTACGATCGAGATTCAATAAACCATTCACCTTGGGTGTATGACCACAAAAGGTTTTATTCATGTAAATAGAATAACAATTATTCTTTGACTTAAATAAATAACCGTATTGCAATAAACATGATCCAATCATATTATGCTCAACGCAAACACCAAATAACATTTATTTTTGGTTCAACACTAATCCCAAAGGTAAAGGGAGTGTGCCATGGTGATCTTATCAACCTTGGAATCATTTCCAGCACACATCATCACCTCATCCTCAACTAGTCTTTGTTTATTTTGCAACTCCCGTTCCGAGTTACTAATCTTAGCAACTGAACTAGTATCAAATACCAAGGGGTTTGCTATAAACACTAGTAAAGTACACATCAATAACATGTATATCAAATATACCTTTGTTCACTTTGCCATCCTTCTTATCCGCCAAGTATCTAGGGCAGTTCCACTTCTAGTGACCATTTCCTTCGCAGTAGAAGCACTCAGTTTCAGGCTTGGGTCTAGCTTTGGGCTTCTTCATGGGAGCATCAACTTGCTTGCTATTCTTCTTTGAAGTTCCTCTTTCTGTCCCTTTGCCCTTTTCTTGAAACTAGTGGTCTTGTTAACCATCAACACTTGATGCTATTTCTTGATTTCTACCTTCGCCGATTTCAGCATCGCGAAGAGCTTGCGAATTACTTTCATCATCCCTTGCATATTATAGTTCATCACTAAGTTCTAGTAACTTGGCGATAGTGACTAGAGAACTTTGTCAATTACTATCTTATCTGGAAGATTAACTCCCAGTTGATTCAAGCAATTGTAGTACCTAGACAATCTGAGAACATGCTCACTGGTTGAGCTATTCTCCTCCATCTTGTAGGAAAAGTACTGTCAGAGGTCTCATACCTCTTGACACGGGCATGAGTATGAGATACCAATTTCAACTATTGGAACATATTATATGATCCATGGCGTTCAAAACATTTTTGAAGTCCCGGTTCTAAGCCGTAAAGCATGGTGCACTAAACTATCAAGTAGTCATCTACCGAGCTTGTCAAACGTTCATAACGTCTGCATCTGCTCCTGCAACAGGTATGCCACCTAGCGGTGCATCAAAGACATAATTCTTCTGTGCAGCAATGAGGATAATTGAGGGAGTCTTGGATTAGGGGGTCTCCGGATAGCCGGACTATATCCTTTGGCCGGACTGTTGGACTATGAAGATGCAAGATTGAAGACTTCGTCCCGTGTCCGGATGGGACTCTACTTGGCGTGGAAGGCAAGCTAGGCAATACGGATATGTATATCTCCTCCCTTTTAACCGACCTTGTGTAACCCAAGCCCCCTCCGGTGTCTATATAAATCGGAGGGTTTAGTCCGTAGGACAACAGACAATCATACCATAGGCTAGCTTCTAGGGTTTAGCCTCTACGATCTCGTGGTAGATCAACTCTTGTAATACTCATATCATCAAGAACAATCAAGCAAGACGTAGGGTATTACCTCCATCAAGAGGGCCCGAACCTGGGTAAACATCGTGTCCCCTGCCTCCTGTTACCATCCGCCTTAGACACACAGTTCGGGACCCCCTACCTGAGATCCACCGATTTTGACACCGACATTGGTGCTTTCATTGAGACTTCCACTGTGTTGTCACCATAAGGCTTGATGGCTCCTTCGATCATCGGTAACGATGCGGTCCAGGGTGAGGATTTCCTCCCCAGACAGATCTTCGTATTCGGCGGCTTCACACTGCGGGCCAATTCACTTGGCCATCTGGAGCAGATCGAGAGCTACGCCCCTGGCCACCAGGTCAGATTCGGAAACTTGAACTACACCGCCGGCATCCGCGGAGACTTGATCTTCGACGGTTTCTTGCCCATGTCAGGTGTGCTGCACAGTCGCGACGAGCATGACATAACTCTACCGTCGGACAATGTTCAGGAGATCGCATCTGCAACTACTCTGGCCATCAATCCGAAGCAAATGCGCCATCCGAGAGCGGAGGGATAGACCCCGCCATGGAGGCCGCACTCTAAGTGGCGATAGAGCCGGATACTGACTTCACCTCTTACGAGAGCCGTGTCGCCGAACCACTGGATTCTTCTCCAGGCCACGGACTTCGAGCCACCTGCATCCGCACCCATCGAATCTGATTGGGCGCCGATTATGGAGTTCACCTCCGCGGATATGTTTCAGCACTCACCTTTCAGCGATGTGCTAAATTCATTAAGGTCTCTCTCCCTGTCAGGAGAACCTTGGCCGAACTATGTCCGGCTAGAATGGGACGCGGACGACGAAGAAATTCGCTGCTCACCCACCACCCACTTAGTAGCCACTGTTGACGATTTAACCGACATGCTCGACTTTGACTCCGAAGACTTCGACGGTATGGACGACCATGCAGGAGACAAACAAGAACCACCGCCCACAGGGCGCTGGACCGCCACCTTAGCATATGATATATACATGGTGGACACCCCCAAAGAAGTCAATGGCGGCGAGACAGCGGAGGATGACCCCTCCAAGAAGCAACCCAAGCGCCGACGTCAGCGGCGCCGCTCTAAGTCCCGCCACAGCAAAAGTAGTGATACCGGCACAGGAGACAATAACACTCCGGATAGTGCCGAAGACAACAACAATCCCCTCCAGCATGATGTAGAGCCGGAGGACGAACAAGCTAGCCCTCCAGAGCAGGCAGCAGATGGAGAGCCGGAGGAGGAAAATTACATGCCTCTGTCCGAAGACGAGGCGAGCCTCGGCGACGAAGAATTTATCGTGCCTGAGGACCCCGTCGAGCAAGAACGCTTCAAGCGCCGGATTATGGCCACGGCAAATAGCCTGAAGAAAAAGCAGCAACAACTTCAAGCTGATCAAGACTTGCTAGTAGACAGATGGACCGAAGTCCTTGCGGCCGAGGAGTACGAACTCGAGCGCCCCTCCAAGAGTTACCCAAAATGCAGGTTGCTACCTCACCTCGAGGAGGAAGCATTGAAACCTCATTCACCAGTGTACGATGCGGCTGACCGGCCACTACGCGGCCGAGCCAGAGAGGCGTTTCAGCCTGAACTTCAGCCTGCACCCCGCCACCACTCAATCAAAAATACTAAGGCCCGGGGCAACACAGGGGACCTGCGAGACGTATTGGAAGTAAGGCAAAAATCGCAAGGTCAATATACGGGTCACGGGCACGCACGCCAACACGAGACGATGATCGTCGCGTCGGATACACCAAGAGTAAACCCGACCGGGCAGAATACAGCAGACAAGACTCATACGAACTATGTTAGGATATAGCCCGAGACAGAGGCGCCGCACACCCCCTATGCTTCACTGATGAAGTTATGAATCATGAATTCCCGGAGGGTTTCAAACCCGTAAATATCGAATCATACGATGGCATAGCAGATCCCGCGGTATGGATTGAGGATTTCCTCCTTCACATCCACATTGCCCGCAGCGATGACCTACATGCCATCAAGTACCTCCCACTAAAAATCAAAGGACCAGCTCGGCATTGGTTGAACAGCTTGCCAGCAGACTCCGTAGGCAGTTGGGAGGATCTGGAAGACGCATTCCTGGACAACTTCGAGGGCACCTACGTGCGGCCACCGGATGCTGATGACTTGAGCCATATAACCCAGCAGCTAGGGGAATCGGCCAGACAATTCTGGACATGGTTCCTGACTAAGAAAAAACCAAATTCTTGACTGTACGGACACAGAGGCCCAAGAGGCATTCAAGCATAACATTCGCGATGAATGGCTGGCTCGCCATCTTGGCCAAGAGAAGCCGAAATCTGTGGCAGCCCTCACAACACTCATGACCCGCTTTTGCGCGGGCGAGGATAGCTGGCTGGCTCACAGCAACAACACATGAAGGAATCCGGGCACTTCGGATAGCAAAGATGTCAATGGTAGGCAACGTCGTAACAGACCAAAGCGCCACAATAACAGCGATAACACAGAAGATATGGTAGTCAATTCCGGATTCAGAGGCTCTAGATCCGGTCAGCGGAAAAAGCCATTTAAAAGAAGTACTCCGGCTCCGTCCAGTTTGGATCGCATACTGGACCGCTCATGTCAAATCCACGGCACCCCAGACAAGCCAGCCAATCACACCAACAAAGAATGCTGGGTGTTCAAGTAGGCCGACAAGTTAAAAGCCAAAAACAAGGACAAGGGGCTGCATAGTGATGACGAGGAGGAGCCCCAGCCGCCGAACACAGGAGGACAGAAGGGGTTCCCCCCACAAGTGAAGAAGGTGAACATGATATACGCAACCCACATTCCTAAGAGGGAGCAGAAGCGTACACTGCGGCCCTTGTAGCAGAAGCACAAAGAAGCCTTTTAAGGCAGACCACTAATTCGGCGTCACAGCCCCCGGACACCTTCAAGCGAGTCCGGAACAAGCTGCAGCAGGATCGCCTGTCATGTTCAGATCTCGCCTAGCAATTCGGCCTGCGTCCTAGTCCCAGTCAAGCAACGAAATCCATGCACATAACTATGCACTGAAAATACCATGGACATAGGCGGGGGCACGATCAGGGCACGTCCCGCAATGCGGCTTAACCGCCCTAGGGGCTGCATACCTTTATCATTTCTTTTCTCTTTTAGGGCCTAACTCTCTGGAAGCCCTTTCCGGCAGTACGATTGCCGGACACATTCCGGAAGCAACAACCAAGGCGGCAAGAAGCTAAGATGAACACGGGAACCCCCAGGTAGTCTCTAGTAATAATTGATATACCTGTTTTTCACTATCTATGCGCAGCTTGCCCTGGGATAGGACATTTCGAATTGTCCTACTTTCTTCTTATTGCACTACTTCTACCAGTACGCTTCGACGTATTATTTAAATAACAATGCATATCATTAGTCTATCATTGCATTATTTAAGCTTTTATTTCTCTCTCTCTCTCTTATATGTCCATTTACGACAATCCGCACCCGCATGTTCGGGTACGGTCAGTACGCCAAGGGCTTTCGTTTACCCCATAATACGGTGCAAGAAGTCCGAACACTTTCGACAGTGCGGCACCCCGAACTTATAGCATTATATGCATCAGCTCCGAATCATGTCTTTGGTCAAATGTTGGGTTTGCCTGGGTCCCATGCTTTGGTACCTTACGTTCCGCTATATCGGCTAAGGTAGCAGTGGGAGAACTACTGCGATCGTGTCCCGGTTCTTCTGGACGAGCACCTCAGTAGAGAAAGCCGAAAACTGACTGTCATGATAAGGCGAGAGACTGGTCGCTGTTCGAGAGGTCTCAAGTCCTTAAAGACTTTTTCCGCTTCGCGCGAGGAGTCGGCCTTGTCCAGCTTAGGCGTGTATAGTGCCCCAAATTTGGCCTTCCGAATACTAGGGGCTTCGCCAAAATTTAAAATTGTAGACTTCTATGGCTAAGGGAGAGTGATAAAGCCTTATAGTCCGATTGCCTGGTTCGTTGCGCTGAACATCTCCCTCGAAGGACCCAAAATTGGGATAAAGAGTGCTCAGGTTTATCCAGAACACCCCAGTACTAGTTACATGGGGGCAGACGCCGACGACAGGCCAACTCTCAGATTTCATAAACGGTCGCACAGAAGGTAATATTTTAAATTAAAAAGCGTTGTATAGCGCAAATGAACTTGTTTCACATTACAGGATCACATGAACATGTTGATTCAAAATTTACATCCTTGGCACATTCATCCGCCACTAGGCGGGAACCCTTCAGGACACTCTCATAATAATTTTCTGGGCAGCGATGCTCCTTGCCCTCCGGCGGCCCCTCCTTCACAAGCTTCACGGCGTCTAGCTTCGCCCAGTGCACCTTTGACCGGGCAAAAGCCCTGCACGCGCCCTCGATGCAGACGGACCGCTTTATGACTTCAAGCTGTGGGCAGGTATCCACAAGCCGCCTCACGAGACCGAAGTAGGTGTCGGGCAGGGGCTCGCCGGGCCACATCCGGACTATAAGGCCCTTCATGGCCTGTTCGGCCGCCTTGTGAAGCTCGATCAATTGCTTTAGCTGGTTGCTCAAGGGCACCGGGTGTTCGGTCCCAGTATACTGTGACCAGAACAACTTCTTCGTCGAGCTCCCCTCCTCAGCTCGGTAAAACTCTGTGGTATCAAGTACACTGCGGGGAAGATCTGCAAACGCTCCTGGAGAGCTCTAAACTCGGGTAAGAAAAAGGAAAGTCTCCTTCACGTGCTTGCTTTGCATAATGATTGCCTTACCCACTGCTATCTTCTTCACCGCGTCAATCTCCTGGAGGGCCTTGTGGGCTTCGGCCTTGGCGCTTCGGACGCTTTCAAGCGCCTGCGCGAGCTCGGAATCTCGCATCTTAGAGTCAAGCTCCAAGGACTCGTGCTTTTTGGTGAGAGCCTCGAGCTCTTGCTGCACCTCGCCTACTCAGGTTTCTTGCTTCTCCCGTTCAATGCGCTCCTTGGCCGCTTTGTCTTCGGCCTCGGACATCGCCTTCCTCAGGGTTGCCACTTCGGTCGTGGCCCCTGGCAAATCCATGATGATCCTATTGCTTTACACCCGAATTTCTTTTTAACTATATAGACAGGGGTATTTCTTACCTTTGCTCTCCTTGAGCTGCCTCTTGGTAAGGCCGAGCTCGTCCTCGGACCGCTTCAGGTCCTGCTTCAGCGCAGAGACCTCTGCAGTATGTGCGGCAGCGGCCAGTAGTGAAGCCTGCACATACACATAGACATTTTTCTAATTAGACTCCTGAGTTATCATTTGATCCTCTATTCGGCCTTTCTTCGCGAATAGGGCATCAGGGGCTATTGTCCATGCGGTAATATTTTCCTATATTTTCATTGCTTACCTCAAAGCCTGTTAGGAGGCTGGCACAAGCTTCGGTCAGTCCATTTTTGGCGGACTAAACTTTCTCAATCACTGCACTCATGATAGTGCGGTGCTCTTCGTCGATGGAAGCGCCACGGAGCGCTTCCAGCAGGTTGTCCGGTGCCTCTGGATGGACAGAGGACACTGGCATGGGCGGCTTGCCCCCCTTAATGGGAGATCGCCTGTCGATGTCCGGAACCACTAGAGGTTCCGGGGCAGTATTCGGCTGGGGGCCGAACTTGGAGCCCGTGGGGATTTTGCTCCCTTTGCGCCCAGGATCCGAAGGTCGCCTCGAGGCGCCCCCAGAACTACCTCCCATTGGCCCAGTGTCTGTTGAGACAACACCTCGACGTTGTCTGCAGGGAAAGGGGTGGAGGCAGTCGGAAGTGAATCGTTGTTCATATCCGACGAGTCCAAAGAACCGTCTGACGATACGTCGATACGGGCTCGGGACGGGCAGCATAGTCATATTCGGCATAAGTAGAAGCAGTGCAATAAAACATACCATGAATTACTATGGTGTCCGGATACTTACGACTTCGCCAGGGGCTTGACCCTGGGTAGCCACACATCGCCGCTGTAGGCGACCGTCGTGGAGCAGTCTGTAGGGAGGGTCCTTCCCTTCTTGGACCCTTCGGCCTCCCCGGTTGGGTCGGCCTTCCTTTTCTTGTCTCCCCCAGCTGGGGGGAGAACTTTCCTCCTCCTCCTCGTTTTCGTGGGAGGAGTGCGCGTCGGAGTCATCGGACGATGAGTCCGATACAACCTTGCTCCGGAGACCCTTTCGGGTCCCTGTGGCTTTCTTCGTGGCCTTCTTTGCCGGCACCTCGTAAGGTGTCGGAGCCAGCATCTCCGTTAGGAGAACATCTGCCGGATCTTCGGGCAGGGGGGCTGGGCAAACGAGCTCCTCCGCTGTCTTTATCCAGTCATGTTAATGACATGGAATCTTAGATCCCACACATGATTTAACTGGGGCAAATAAATACCCTGTGAGATATCGAAACTTACCGGATTGGCGTGGCGCTTTGCGTTGAGTCCGCGGTCCTCGGTGAGGGAAGGAGGTACCTCGGCGCCCTTGAACAGCACCCTCCAGACGTCGTAGTGTGTCGTGTCATAGAGCTCTTGCAGCATCTGGTGCTTGGCCGGGTCAAACTCCCACAAATTGAATGCCCGTCATTGACACGGGAGAATCCGGCGGAAGAGCATGACCTGGACCACGTTGACAAGCTTGATTTTCTTGCTCATCATGTTCCTGATGCAAGTCTGGAGTCCGGCCAGCTCTACCAAAGAACCCCAGGACAGGCCCTTCTCTTTCCAGGAAGTGAGCCGTGTGGGTATTCCGGATCGAAATTTGGGGGCCGCCGCCCAGTTGGTGTTGCGCGGCTCGGTGATGTAGAACCACCCTAATTGCCACCCCTTTATGGTCTCCACATAGGAGCCTTCGAGCCAGGTGACATTAGGCATCTTGCCCACCATGGCGCCTCCGTACTCTGCTTGCTGGCCGACCACCACCTTCGGTTTGACATTGAAGGTCTTCAGCCACAGGCCGAAATGGGGCTTGATGCGGAGGAAGGCCTCGCACACGACGATAAACGCCGGGATGTTGAGGATGAAATTGGGGGCCAGATCATGAAAATCCAGCCCATAGTAGAACATGAGCCCGCGGACGAACGGGTGGAGGGGAAATCCCAGTCCAAGGACGAAGTGGGTAAGAAAAACTACCCTCTCATGGGGTTCGGGCGTAGGGATGATCTGCCCTTCATCTGGCAGCCGATGCGCGATATCCGCAGCCAGATATCCGGCTTCCCATAACTTTGTGATGTTCTCCTTCGTGACGGAGGAGACCATCCACTTGCCTCCCGCTCCGGACATGCTTGGAGTGGTTTGAGAAGAAAGACGCGAACTTGGGCGCTGGAGATCGAGTGTGCGAGGATGGGTAAGCAAGGAGGAAGAAGGCGTGGGTAAAAAGGGTGAATCTTTGTCCCTTTATACGGGCGGAGGAGGCGATGCACCTCCCCACTTACCTGTTAAAATCGCTTACTCCCCGAGCGCCGTAATTGATGGCGCGGTTGGGTTACCCATGCCCGTATTGATGAGAATCTCGTGATAAGGGGACACGATCTCTGGTTCGACTAGACGTGTCAAGAAAACTGCCTCGCGATATGTGCGGTGCTGGTTGAGGAAAACGGTTCAAATAATGACCGAGCCATGACATGATGTGATGTTGCTAAACGTGTTAGCGGATTAGATTTGTGGAAATATTATTCTCTCTACGGTGGGGTGTGGAACTTGTTTTGCAGAGACGGACACTATCCTTGTGTTCAAAAATCTTCCAGGGAGTATTTGGAGTAGAACCCGCCTTGCAATACCGAAGACAATACTGCGCGTCGGACTCATCATCATTGAAGCCTCGTTCAGGGGCTACTGAGGGAGTCCTGGATTAGGGGGTCTCCGGGCAGCTGGACTATATCCTTTGGCCGGACTGTTGGACTATGAAGATGCAAGATTGAAGACTTCGTCTCGTGTCCGGATGGGATTCTACTTGGCATGGAAGGCAAGCTAGGCGATACAGATATGTATATCTCCTCCCTTATAACCGACCTTGTGTAACCCTAGCCCCCTCCGGTGTCTATATAAACTGGAGGGTTTAGTCCGTAGGACAACAGACAATCATACCATAGGCTAGCTTCTAGGGTTTAGACTCTACGATCTCGTGGTAGATCAACTCTTGTAATACTCATATCATCAAGAACAATCAAGTAGGACGTAGGGTATTACCTCCATCAAGAGGGCCGAACCTGGGTAAACATCGTGTCCCCTACCTCCTGTTACCATCCGCCTTGGACACACAGTTCGGGACCCCCTACCCGAGATCCGCCGGTTTTGACACCGACAATAATCCTCAAATCATGGACCCAGTCCCCATCATTGCTACTATCATCTTTCAACTTATTTTTCTCTAGGAACATATCAATAACAAACGGGGAATTACATCGCAAGCTATTGATCTACAACATAGATATGCAAAAACTATCAGGACTAAGTTCATGATAAATTAAGTTCAGTTAATCATATTACTTAAGAACTCCCACTTAGATAGACATCCCTCTAGTCATGTAAATGATCACGTGATCCAAATCAACTAAACCATGTCCGATCATCACGTGAGATGGAGTAGTTTTCAATGGTGAACATCACTATGTTGATCATATCTAATATATGATTCACGCTCGACCTTTCGGTGTCCAGTGTTCCGAGGCCATATCTGCATATGCTAGGCTCGTCAAGTTTAACCCGAGTATTCGGCATGTGCAAAACTGGCTTGCACCCATTGTATGTGAACGTAGAGCTTATCACACCCGATCATCACGTGGTGTCTCGGCACGACGAACTGTCGCAATGGTGCATACTTAGGGAGAACACTTATACCTTGAAATTTAGTGAGAGATCATCTTATAATGCTACCGCCGAACTAAGCAAAATAAGATGCATAATGGATAAACATCACATGCAATCAAAACATGTGACATGATATGGCCATGATCATCTTGCGCCTTTGATCTCCATCTCCAAAGTACCGTCATGATCTCTATCATCACCGGCAAGACACCATGATCTCCATCATCTTGATATCTATCAATGTGTCATCACATGGTCATCTCACCAACTATTGTTCTTGCAACTATTGCTATCGCATAGCGATAAAGTAAAGATTTTATTTGGCGCTTGCATCTTATGCAATAAAGATACAACCATAAGGCTTATGCTAGTTGCCGATAACTTCAACAAAACATGATCATCTCATACAACAACTTATATCTCATCACGTCTTGACCATATCACATCACAACAAGCCTTGCAAAAACAAGTTAAACTTCTTCTACTTTGTTGTTGCAAGTTTTACGTGGCTGCTATTGGCTGAGCAAGAACTGTTCTTACCTACGCATCAAAAACCACAACCCGTTATAGTGATTGCTTTTTGATCTTCAGAAAGAACCATGTTCATTGAATCCGATTCAACTAAAGTTGGAGAAACTGACACCCACCAGCCACCTGTGTGCAAAGCACGTCGGTAGAACCAATCTCGCGTAAGCGTACCCGTAATGTCGGTCTGGGACGCTTCATCCAACAATACCGCCGAATCAAGAAATAACTAGTGACGGCAAGCAATATGTATATACCCACGCCCATAACTCCTTTGTGTTCTACTCGTGCATATAACATCTACGCATAAAGCTAGCTCGGATGCCACCGTTGGGGAACGTAGTAATTTCAAAAAAATTCCTACGCACACGCAAGATCATGGTGATGCATAGCAACGAGAGGGGAGAGTATCGTCTACGTACCCTCATAGACCGTAAGCGGAAGCGTTTAATCAACGCGGTTGATGTATTCGTACGTCTTCATGATCCGACCGATCCAAGTACCGAACGTACGACGCCTCCACGTTCAGCACACGTTCAGCTCGATGACGTCCCTCGGGCTCTTGATCCAGTTGAGGCCAAAGAAGAGTTCCGTCAGCACAACGGCTTGGCGATGGTGATGATGAAGTTACGGGCGCAGGGCTTCGCCTAAGCACTACGACGATATGACCGAGGTGTGTAACTGTGGAGGGGGGCACCGCACACGGCTAAGACAAATCTTGGAGTCCCTTTGGGGTACCCCCTGCCCACGTATATAAAGGAGGGAGGAAGAGGAGGCCGGCCCTAGAGGGGGCGCGCCAAGGTGTGGGGAATCCTACTAGGACTCCCTAGTCCAAGTAGGATTCCCCTCCTCTTTCCTATTCGGAGTAGGAGAGAAGGAAAGAGAGGGAGAGGGAGAAGGAAAGGGGGGCTGTGCCCCCACCCGTTGTCCAATTCGGTTTGGGCAGGGGGGAGGCGCTCACCACCTCTTGGCCCTTCTCCCCTCTCTCCACTAAATCCTAATAAGGCCCATTACTTCTCCCGGCGAATTCCCGTAACTCCCCGGTACTCCGAAAAATACCCGAATCACTCGGAACCTTTCCGATGTCGAATATAGCCTTCCAATATATCGATCTTTACGTCTCGACCATTTTGAGACTCCTCGTCATGTCCGTGATCTCATCCAGGACTCCGAACAACCTTCGGTACATCAAATCACATAACTCATAATACAATTCGTCATCGAACGTTAAGCGTGCGGACCCTACAGGTTTGAGAACTATGTAGACATGACCGAGACACATCTCTGGTCAATAACCAATAGCGGAACCTGGATGCTCATATTGGCTCCTACATATTCTACGAAGATCTTTATCGGTCAAACCGCATAACAACATACATTGTTCCCTTTGTCATCGGTATGTTACTTGCCCGAGATTTGATCGTCGGTATCCTCATACCTAGTTCAATCTCGTTACTGGCAAGTCTCTTTACTCATTCCGTAATGCATCGTTCCGCAACTAACTCATTAGTCACAATGCTTGCAAGGCTTATAGTGATGTGCATTACCGAGAGGGCCTGGAGATACCTCTCCGATACACGGAGTGACAAATCCTAATCTCGATCTATGCCAACTCAAAAAACTTTATCGGAGACACCTGTAGAGCATCTTTATAATCACCCATTTACGTTGTGGGTCTTGATAGCACACAAGGTGTTCCTCCGGTATTCGGGAGTTGCATAATCTCATAGTCATAGGAACATGTATAAGTTATGGAGAAAGCAATAGCAATAAACCAAACGATCAAAGTGCTAAGCTAACGGATGGGTCAAGTCAATCACATCATTCTCTAATGATGTGATCCCGTTCATCAAATGACAACTCTTTGTCCATGGCTAGGAAACTTAACCATCTTTGATTAACGAGCTAGTCAAGTAGAGGCATACTAGTGACACTCTGTTTGTCTATGTATTCACACATGTACTAAGTTTCCGGTTAATACAATTCTAGCATGAATAATAAACATTTATCATGATATAAGGAAATATAAATAACAACTTTATTATTACCTCTAGGGCATATTTCCTTCTCTAAACATCTCCTTTAAGGACCAAATGTTGGGATAAAGAGTGTTTAGATTCATCCCGAACACCCCCGTACTACCTACGTGGGGGCTGAAGCCGACGACTGGCCAACCCTTAGATCTAATAAAAATGGCTGAGGGAGTATCTCGGCGATTCGGATATGTAGATCTCCTTCTCTGTAACTGACTCTGTGTAACCCTAGCCCCCTCCGGTGTCTATATAAACCGGAGGGTTTAGTCCGTAGGACAACAACAATCATAATCATAGGCTAGCTTCTAGGGTTTAGCCTCTACGATCTCGTGGTAGATCAACTCTTGTAATACTCATATCATCAAGATCAATCAAGCAGGAAGTAGGGTATTACCTCCATCGAGAGGGCCCGAACCTGGGTAAACATTGTGTCCCTCGCCTCCTGTTACAATCGGCCTTAGACGCACAGTTTGGGACCCCCTACCCGAGATCCGCCGGTTTTGACACCGACATTGGTTTTGAAACCAACATCCGCACAGTTCGGGACCCCCTTCCTTCGTGGATCCGGTGTCGACGTCGCACACAAGTCTGTGCACGACTTACGTGAAGACATGCACAAAAAAGCTAGTATGGCCAGGTCCATCTATTGATCTAGGAAGCGCGCTCCGGCACAGAATCATGGCCGCCCAAACGACTATACTGACCGAATAACAGCTCGGTATCAAAACCAAACGTTACAACCGTTTGAAGAATGCCATGACACAACCAAATACAGGGGTGTTGTGCACCCCCTATGCTTCACCGATGAGGTGCTGGATGATGAATTTCCAGAGGGATTCAAACCCGTGAGCATAGAGGCATACGACGAAACGACAGACCCTGGGGTCTGGATTGAGGACTTTATCCTTCACATCCACATGGCTCGCGGAGATGATCTCCACGCCATCAAATTCCTGCCCCTCAAGTTGAAAGGACCAGCTCGGCACTGGCTGAAAAGCCTCCCCAAAACTCAATTGGAACCTGGGAGGAGCTTGAGGATGCTTTTAGGGCCAATTTTCAAGGGACCTATGTCCGACCTCCGGACGCAGACGATTTAAGTCACATAATTCAACAACCCTGAGGGTCAGCCCGTAAGCTTTGGAACAGATTCCTCACGAAGAAGAATCAAATTGTCGACTGCCCGGATGCTGAAGCCTTTGCGGCTTTCAAGCACAGTGTCCGGGACGAATGGCTCGCCAGACACCTCGGCCAGGAAAAACCGAGGACAATGACAACCCTAACAAGCCTTATGACCCACTTTTGCGCGGGCGAAGACAGCTGGCTGGCCTGTAGCGGCACCAGCAACTGATAACCCACAAGTATAGGGGATCGCAACAGTTTTCGAGGGTAGAGTATTCAACCCAAATTTGTTGATTCGACACAAGGGGAGCCAAAGAATATTCTCAAGTATTAGCAGCTGAGTTGTCAATTCAACCACACCTGGAAACTTAGTATCTATAGCAAAGTGTTTAGTAGAAAAGTAATATCATAGTGGTGGTAACGGTAACAAAGTAAAGACAGCAAAAGTAATGTTTTTGGTATTTTGTAGTGATTGTAATAGTAGCAACGGAAAAGTAAATAAGCGTAAACCAGTATATGGAAAACTCGTAGGCACCGGATCAATGATGGAGAATTATGTCGGATGTGGTTCATCATGTAACAGTCATAACATAGGGTGACACAGAAATAGCTCCAGTTCATCAATGTAATGTAGGCATGTATTCCGTACATAGTCATACGTGTTTATGGAAAAGAACTTGCATGACATCTTTTGTCCTACCCTCCCGTGGCAGCGGGGTCCTATTGGAAACTAAGGGATATTAAGGCCTCCTTTTAATAGAGAACCGGAACAAAGCATTAACACATAGTGAATACATGAACTCCTCAAACTATGGTCATCACCGGGAGTGGTCCCGATTATTGTCACTTCGGGGTTGCCGGATCATAACACATAGTAGGTGACTATAGACTTGCAAGATAGGATCTAGAACTCACATATATTCATGAAAACATAATTGGTTCAGATCTGAAATCATGGCACTCGGGCCCTAGTGACAAGCATTAAGCATAGCAAAGTCATAGCAACATCAATCTCAGAACATAGTGGATACTAGGGATCAAACCATAACAAAACTAACTCGATTACATGATAAATCTCATCCAACCCATCACCGTCCAGCAAGCCTATGATGCAATTACTCACGCACGGCGGTGAGCATCATGAAATTGGTGATGGAGGATGGTTGATGATGATTACGGTGACGAATCCCCCTCTCCGGAGCCCCGAACGGACTCCAGATCAGCCCTCCCGAGAGAGATTAGGGCTTGGTGGTGGCTCCGTATCGTAAAACGCGATGAAATTTTCTCTCTGATTTTTTTCTCCTCGAAAGTCAATATATGGAGTTGGAGTTGGCGTCGGAGGGCCACCAGGGGGCCCACGAGGTAGGGGGCGCGCCCAGGGGGGAGGGGCGCGCCCCCCACCCTCGTGGACAGGGTGTGGGCCCCCTGGTCTTCATCTTTGGCGAGGATTTTTTATAATTTATTCTAAGATATTCCGTGGAGTTTCAGGTCATTCCGAGAACTTTTGTTTTCTGCACATAAAACAACACCATGGCAATTCTGCTGAAAATAGCGTCAGTCCGGGTTAGTTCCATTCAAATCATACAAGTAGAGTCCAAAACAAGGGCAAAAGTGTTTGGAAAAGTAGATACGATGGAGACGTATCAACTCCCCCAAGCTTAAACCCTTGCTTGTCCTCAAGCAATTTAGTTGACAAACTGAAAGAGAAAAAGAAGAACTTTTACAAACTCTGTTTGCTCTTGTTGTTGTAAACATGAAAAGCCAGCATTCAAGTTTCAGCAATTATTATGAACTAACCATACTCACAATAACACGTAGGTCTCACAATTACTCATATCCATAGCATAATCAGCTAGCGAGCCATAATAATAGAACTCGGATGACAACACTTTCTCAAAATAATCATAACATGATATAACAAAATGGTATCTCGCTAGCCCTTTCTGAGACCGCAAAACATACATGCAGAGAACCTTTAAAGATCAAGGACTGACTAAACATTGTAATGCATGGTAAAAGAGATCCAGTCAAGTCATACCCAATATAAACCAATCATAATGAATGCAAACGACAGTGTGCTATCCAGCGGGTGCTTTTTAATAAGAAGGGTGATGACTCAACATAAAAGTAAATAGATAGGCCCTTCGCAGAGGGAAGCAGGGATTGGTAGAGGTGCCAGAGCTCGTTTTTTGAAATAGAGATAAATAATATTTTGAGCGGCATACTTTCACTGTCAACGTAACAACTATGAGATGGCTGTATCTTCCATACTACATGCATTATAGGCAGTTCCCAAACAGAATGGTAAAGGTTTATACTCCCCCTCCTCCACAAGCATCAATCCATGGCTTGCTCGAAACAACGAGTGCCTCCAACATTCAACGGGTCCCAGGGGGAGTTTTGTTTAATTATTTTGATTTGCTTTGATCTTTTTGGATCATGGGACTGGGCATCCCGGTTACCCGCCCTTTCTCGTGAATGAGGAGCGGAGTCCACTCCTCTTAAGAATAACCCACCTAGCATGGAAGATATAGGCAGCCATAGTTGCACATGAGCTGCTCGAGCATACAAAACAGAATTTCATTGGAAGGTTTGGAGTTTGGCACATACAAATTTACTTGGAACGGTAGGTAGATAGTGCATATAGGAAGGTATAGTGGACTCATATGGAACAACTTTGGGGTTTAAGGAGTTTGGATGCACAAGCAGTATTCCCACTTAGTACAGGTGAAGGCTAGCAAAAGACTGGGAAGCGACCAACTGAGAGAGCGACAACAGTCATAAACATGCATTAAAATTAATTCACACCCAATATAAGCATGAGTAGGATATAATCCACCATGAACATAAATATCATGAAGGCTATGTTGATTTGATTCAACTACATGCGTGAACATGTGCCAAGTCGAGTCACTCAATTCATTTAAAGGAGGATACCATCCTATCATACCACATCATAATCATCTCAATAGCATGTTGGCATGCAAGGTTAACCATTATAACTCATAGCTAATCAAGCATGGCACAAGCAACTATAATCTCTAAATGTCATTGCAAATATGTTTACTTCATAATAGCTGAATCAAGAACGATGAATCATCATATTTACAAAAACAAGAGAGGTCGAGTTCATACCAGCTTTTCTCATCCCAATGAGTCCATCATATATCATCAGTATTGCCTTTCACTTGCACGACCGAATGGTGTGTATAATAATAAGAGTGTACGTGCATTGGACTAAGCTGGAATCTGCAAGCATTCAACTCAAGAGAGAAGACAAGTAATATGGGCTCTAAGTTAAATAAACAATCTTGCATATAAGAGCCACTAAGCATTTTCAATATAGTCTTCTCGACCCCCAAAGAAAGGAAAAGAAAAATAAAAACTATTTACACGGGAAAGCTCCCAACAAGCAAAAGAAGGACGGGAAATATTTTTGGGTTTTCTTTTTAATTCTACTACAAGCATGGAAAGTAGACTAACTAATTTTTTTGTTTTTCTTAAGCTTTATTAAACTCACAAGAAGAAAGAAGGAAAAAGGAAAATAAATTAGCATGGATATTACAGTGAAAGAGTATGAGCACTGACATCTAGCAATGAGTGTGAACATGAATGTAATGTCGGTGGGAAATACGTACTCCCCCAAGCTTAGGCTTTTGGCCTAAGTTGGTCTATTGCCAGGGATAACCTGGCTGATATCCGTAGGTGAAGCTGGGGTCGTACTGCGATGCAGAATAGTTGGGATCATAATGTGATGAAGAGGACTCTGACTGCCACTGGCTGGCAACCGCCTCAGGATCCCAAGAATAAACAGACATTCGTGGAGGCTCTGGTTCCGAGGCTGGTGCAGGATTCCGATAGGCTTGAACAGCCGCCCACGGAACAATGTAAGTACCTGCAGACAAGTTAAACAAAGAGGGAGCAGGCAAAGTAATAGTCTTAGGGTGATGTTTATCAAAGTACAATTTATATTTAAGCGCCCTTTCGCGATTCTTAACAAGAAAATCATGCGCTACCATACTCTTATAATCTAAATAAGGACGGGGTAGCGCTGTTTCTTCTTTCTCCTCATGCCTAATAGGTATTTCAAAATGTTCAGCTAGGCGTGAAGCATAAATGCCTCCAAAGATGGGGCCCTTAGTACGGTTCATACTCAACCGTCTAGCAACAATTCCACCCATACTAACAGAGTTATTGTGGTATAAACCACAGAGAAAAATAATAATATCAGGAATACTAAGGTTCCCACAGTTCCCGCGACCAATCAAGCAATGACTAGCAAATAAGGCAAAGTAGCATAAAACAGGGAAATGTATGCTAGTAATTCTTGCATCAGAAACCTTCCTGGTTTCTCCCACAGTGATAGTGTCAATATAAGCTTCCACTTCATTACGGTGTGGTTCATCTAAAGAACCCTCGAAAGGTATTTTGCAAACCTCGCAAAATGCAGCTAATGTCATCTCCCTAGCAACATCATATAAATGGAACTCTACTGTTGGAGGTGATTTCTTAGGGAAAAAGTAGAAGTTCTACACAAAAGTATTTGTGAGTAAGAGATACTGATGACGTTGGTCGCGGAGGAAGTTGGTGAGGCCGGCGTTCTCAATCAATAGATAGAAATCTTCATAAATCCCGGCACTCCTCAAGAAGTCATCGGAAGGCCATTCACACGACCGGACCTCCGCGATACGAGGCAGATTAAATTTGGGCTTCTGTTCTTCTTCCTTTTGTTTCTCCTTAGAACTTCGGCTCGATGAGCCCCTCAAAAGTCTCTTCATTATTTCCAAAACAATCTGAAATTTTTAGTAACTTCAAACAAAGTGAACCAACTTCAATAAGATTGATAGCAACTACTCATACAAGTGCCTAGAGCATATATCAAGCATTAGAACTACTTGGAACCATATATATTTGACATGCAAGCTCAAGAACATGGTCACCTATGCAGCACAAATTTGCAATGAATAAAGCACTAGAACAAAAACTAATTGGACCAATGGAGGAGTCACATACCAAGGAACAATCTCCCCAAGCAGTTTTGCGAGAGGTGCTTTGAGCAAGGAGATCGAAAATCGCAGCAAAAGTTGCTGGAACACGAGCTTGAGTTGGTTTTTCGGGTTTGTGTGAGACAGAGGAAGAAGATGGGTGCATGAATAAGTGGAGGAGGGCCACCGTGGGCCCACGAGGCAGGGGGCGCGCCCAGGGGGTAGGGCGCGCCCTCCACCCTCGTGACCAGGTGGCAGCCCCCCCCCCCCGCGGTAATTTTTGCACTAAAAATCCTTAAATATTCTCGAAAAAATCATATTAAATTGGCATGGCATTCTGAGGACTTTTATTTTCGGGTTATTTTTATATTGCACGGATAAGTCAGGAAACAGACAGAAAAATACTATTTTACTTTATTTCTACTAAAGAACAGAAAATATAAAGAGGGTACAGAAGGTTGTGCTTCTAGTTTCATCCATCTCATGCTCATAAAAAAGAATCCACTAACAAGGTTGATCAAGTCTTGTTAACAAACTCATTCCGATAATCACGGAACCGGAGAAATTTCGAATAACACTATGTTACCTCAACGGGGATATGGACATCCCCAACAATAAGTATATCATATTTCTTTTTGACAGTAGGAAGAGGAAATTCAAGACCTCCAAATATAATCGATGGAATTTTTCCAATAGAGTTGATACTATAAACTTGAGGTTGTTTCCTCGGAAAATGCACCGTATGCTCATTACCATTAACATGAAAAGTGACATTGCCTTTGTTACAATCAATAACAGCCCCTGCAGTATTAAGGAAAGGTCTTCCAAGAATAATAGACATACTATCATCCTCGGGAATATCAAGAATAACAAATTCCGTTAAAATAGTAACGTTTGCAACCACAACAGGTACATACTCACAAATACCGACAGGTATAGCAGTTGATTTATCAGCCATTTGCAAAGATATTTCAGTAGGTGTCAACTTATTCAAGTCAAGTCTACGATATAAAGAGAGAGGCATAACACTAACACCGGCTCCAAGATCACATAAAGCAGTTTTAACATAATTTCTTTTAATGGAGCATGGTATAGTAGGTACTCCTGGATCTCCAAGTTTCTTTGGTATTCCACCCTTAAAAGTGTAATTAGCAAGCATGGTGGAAATTTCAGCCTCCGGTATCTTTCTTTTATTAGTAATGATATCCTTCATATACTTAGCATAAGGATTTGTTTTGAGCACATCAGTCAATCGCATACGCAAAAATATAGGTCTAATCATTTCAGCAAAGCGCTCAAAATCCTCATCATCCTTTTTCTTGGATGGTTTCGGAGGAAAAGGCATGGGTTTCTAAACCCATGGTTCTCTTTCTTTACCATGTTTCCTAGCAACGAAGTCTCTTTTATCATAACGTTGATTCTTTGATTGTGGGTTATCAAGATCAACAGCAGGTTCAACTTCTACATCATTATCATTACTAGGTTGAGCATCATCATGAACATCATCATTAACATTTTCACTAGGTTCATGTTCATTACCAGATTGTGTTTCAGCATCAGACATAGAGATATGATTTGGATTATCAGGTGGTTCAGCAATAGGTTCACTAGAAGTTTGCACAGTTCTATCATTTTTCTTTTTCTTCCTTTTAGAAGAACTAGGTGCATCAATATTATTTCTTTGAGAATCTTGCTCGATTCTCTTAGGGTGGCCTTCAGGATACAAAGGTTCCTGAGTCATTCTACCAGTTGTAGTAGCCACTCTAACAGCATAATCATTTTTCTTACTATTCATTTCATCAAGCATTTCTTTCTGAGCTTTAAGTACTTGTTCTACTTGAGTGGTAACCATAGAAGCATGTTTTCTAACAAGTTTAAGTTCACCTCTAATATTATCCATATAATCACTCAAGCGTTTAATCATAAAGGTATTCTGCTTTAATTGTCTACCGAAATAAGCATTAAAGTCATCTTGCTTAAACATAAAGTCATCAAACTCATCCAAGCACTGACAAGCAATTTTAGTAGGAGGGACTTCAACTTTATCATATCTATAGAGAGAATTTACCTTTACTACCTGTGTCGGGATATCGGGAGGTTCTTCAGTAAATAAGTAATTGAGATCATATACTTCTTCAACAGGCGGTAAATTAAGACCATGTATTTCTTCAATAGGAGGGTAAATTCTTAACATCTTCAGCTTTAATACCTTTTTCTTTCATAGATTTCTTTGCCTCTTGCATATCTTCGGGACTGAGAAATAGAACACCTCTCTTCTTCGGAGTTGGTTTAGGAATAGGCTCAGTAATTGGCTCAGGAGCTGGCTCAGGAGTTGGCTCGGGAGGTGGCTTAGGAGGTTCCCAATTATTTTCATTTGCCAACATATTATTCAATAAAATTTCAGCGTCATCCGGTGTTCTTTCCCTGAAAAGAGAACCAGCACAACTATCCAGGTAATCTCTGGAAGCATCAGTTAGTCCATTATAAAAGATATCAAATATTTCAGGTTTCTTAAGAGAATGATCAGGCAAAGCATTAAGTAACTTGAGAAGCCTCCCCCAAGCTTGTGGGAGACTCTCTTCTTCAATTTGCATAAAATTGTATATTTCCCTCAAAGCAGCTTGTTTCTTATGAGCAGGGAAATATTTAGCAGAGAAGTAATAAATCATATCCTGGGGACTTTGCACACAGGCAGGATCAAGAGAATTAAACCATTTCTTAGCATCACCCTTTAATGAGAACGGAAATATTTTGAGTATATAAAAGTGGAGCGATCTCAGATTATTAGTAAACAGGGTAGCTATTTCATCTAACTTACGAAGATGTGCCACAACAGTTTCAGATTCATAGCCATAAAAAGGATCAGATTCAACCAAAGTAATTATATCTGGATCAACAGTAATATCATAATAATCCTGATCAGGAACACAGATAGGTGAAGTAGCAAAAGCAGGGTCGGGTCTCATCCTACCTCTAAAAGATTCCTTACTCCACTTAATTAGTAACCTCTTACGTTCAGGTTTATCCGGACAAGCAAGAATAGCTTCATAAGATTCATTATTAAAAAGATAACCCTCAGGAATAACAGGCATAGGTTCATCATCACTAACATCATCGTGTTCAGGTTCACTAATTTCTCTTTCTCTAGACTTAGAAATTTGCTCATCTAGAAATTCACCAAGTGCCATAGTAGTATCAAGCATAGAAGTAGTTTCATCATAAGTATCATGCATAGCAGAAGTGGCATCATCAATAACATGCGACATATCAGAATTCATAGCAGTAGTAGGTTTAGGTGTCGCTAGCTTACTCATAACAGAAGGTGAATCAAGTGCAGAGCTAGATGGCAGTTCCTTACCTCCCCTCGTAGTTGAGGGAATTTTTTTTGTCTTAGCGTCTTTCAAGTTCTTCATAGTGTCCAGCAGATATAAATCCCAAGTGACTCAAAGAATAGAGCCATGCTCCCTGGCAACGGCGCCAGAAAAAGGTCTTGATAACCCACAAGTATAGGGGATCGCAACAGTTTTTGAGGGTAGAGTATTCAACCCAAATTTGTTGATTCGACACAAGGGGAGCCAAAGAATATTCTCAAGTATTAGCAGCTGAGTTGTCAATTCAACCACACCTGGAAACTTAGTATCTGCAGCAAAGTGTTTAGTAGCAAAGTAATATGATAGTGGTGGTAACGGTAACAAAGTAAAGACAGCAAAAGTAATGTTTTTGGTATTATTGTAGTGATTGTAACAGTAGCAACGAAAAAGTAAATAAGCGTAAACCAGTATATGGAAAACTCGTAGGCACCGGATCAATGATGGAGAATTATGTCGGATGTGGTTCATCATGTAACAGTCATAACATAGGGTGACACAGAAATAGCTCCAGTTCATCAATGTAATGTAGGCATGTATTCCGTACATAGTCATACGTGTTTATGGAAAAGAACTTGCATGACATCTTTTGTCCTACCCTCCCATGGCAGCGGGGTCCTATTGGAAACTAAGGGATATTAAGGCCTCCTTTTAATAGAGAACCGGAACAAAGCATTAACACATAGTGAATACATGAACTCCTCAAACTATGGTCATCACTGGGAGTGGTCCCGTTTATTGTCACTTCGGGGTTGCCGGATCATAACACATGGTAGGTGACTATAGACTTGCAAGATAGGATCTAGAACTCACATATATTCATGAAAACATAATTGGTTCAGATCTGAAATCATGGCACTTGGGCCCTAGTGACAAGCATTAAGCATAGCAAAGTCATAGCAACATCAATCTCAGAACATAGTGGATACTAGGGATCAAACCATAACAAAACTAACTCGATTACATGATAAATCTCATCCAACCCATCACCGTCCAGCAAGCCTATGATGCAATTACTCACGCACGGCGGTGAGCATCATGAAATTGGTGATGGAGGATGGTTGATGATGACGACGGCGACGAATCCCCCTCTCCGGAGCCCCGAACGGACTCCAGATCAGCCCTCCCGAGAGAGATTAGGGCTTGGTGGTGGCTCCGTATCGTAAAACGCGATGAAATTTTCTCTCTGATTTTTTTCTCCTCGAAAGTCAATATATGGAGTTGGAGTTGGCGTCGGAGGGCCACCAGGGGGCCCACGAGGTAGGGGGCGCGCCCAGGGGGGAGGGGGGCGCCCCCACCCTCGTGGACAGGGTGTGGGCCCCCTGGTCTTCATCTTTGGCGAGGATTTTTTATAATTTATTCTAAGATATTCCGTGGAGTTTCAGGTCATTCCGAGAACTTTTGTTTTCTGCACATAAAACAACACCATGGCAATTCTGCTGAAAACAGCGTCAGTCTGGGTTAGTTCCATTCAAATCATACAAGTTAGAGTCCAAAACAAGGGCAAAAGTGTTTGGAAAAGTAGATACGACGGAGACGTATTAGCAACCCAGGCACATCTGAAGTCAGGGAATGCAACGGGAAACCACGACGTAATAAAAGCAAGCGTTGAAACAACAAAGATAACCCAGACAACACGGCGGTAAACGCCGGATTTAGGGGCTCTCGACCCGATCAACGGAAAAAGCCATTTAAAGGCAGCAGAGATGGACCGTCCAGCCTAAACAAGATTCTAGACAGATTATGTCAGATTCATGGCACCTCCGACAAACCTGCAAATCACACCAACAGAAAATGCTAGGTCTTCAAGCAGGTCGGCAAGCTAAACGCCGAACACAAGGGGAGGGAGACACCAAGCGAAGACAAGGATGAGCCTCGCCAGCCGAACACCGGGGGACAGAAAAAATTCCCACCAGAGGTCAAAACGGTGAACATGATTTACGCAACTCACATACCGAAGAGGAGGCGCCAACACGCACCCCGAGACGTATACGCCATGGAGCCTGTCACCCCCAAGTACAACCCTTGGTTGGCCTTCCTGATCAGTTTTGATCGCAGGGATCACCTGACAAGTATCCAGCACGGAGGATCGGTTGCCTCGGTGCTAGACCCAATAATTGACGGATACCATCTCACTCGAGTCCTTATGGACAGCGGTAGTAGTCTTAATCTGATATATCAGGACACCGTCCGCAAAATGGGGATAGACCCGACAAGAATCAGCCAAAGCAATACTACCTTTAAAGGACTAATACCAGGCCCAGAGGCCCGCTGCACGGGCTCTCTAGTACTAGAGGTTGTATTCGGTTCTCCCGACAACTTCCGAAGCAAAGAATTAACCTTTGACATCACTCCATTCCAAAGAAGCCATCACGCACTACTCGGAAGAACGGCCTTCGCTCGTTTTAATGCAGTACCACATTATGCTTATCTTAAGCTTAAGATGCCTGGTCCACGTGGCATCATCATAGTTAGCGGAAACACAAAGCGTTCCTCACGTAGGAAGGAATATGTGGCGGCTCTAGCAGCCAATCACTAAACGACCTCTCCAACCAGAAGAAATGATCGGTCGTCAAGACAGCGGACACGGTTAGACGAGTCCGGCGCACCACTAGCTGTAACAGCTCAGATAAACCTGAGATTGGGTCGATAGATATACCCCCATAGGTGGTGCTAGGGGCTTCTCGCATGTAAAAAGGGCTACAGTTCAGCTTGACCCTATTTAAAATTGCATTTTAATGGTTCATTAAGAATAACCAATTTTTCGCACAAAGAATTTCACCTGGGTTTTTCTCTTTTACAGATGATCATCGTGCTACACCCTTACAGGATACGGCACAACGGAGACACAGGCGCAGACGTGCAGCAGGGCCTCACTCAAAGGCTTCTTTTTAGATTAAGACCCTGTGTAAACCTTTTTTAATGTCTCTTGTTGCTTCACTCCCTCCGGATACTCAACACAACCGAAAGGGATGCTGGCGCTATGGGCAGTTTTTCACGTCAGACTAATGCCAGTACCTAGAAATTCAGGGCTCATTATCAAGGGCGTTACTCAGCCCAGTATATGTTGTAAAGTCTGAATACCTTAGGGAGTGTTCGGCGTCGCGAGTTTGGCCTTATATGCATCAGCTCCGAATCATGTCTTTGGTCAATAGTTGGGTTTGCCCGGCTCCCGTGTTTTGCTACCTTATGTTCCGCTCTATCGGCTAAGGTGGCACCGAGAGAACTACTGCGATTGTGCCCTGGTTCATCTGGATGAGCACCTTAGTAGAGAAAGCCGAAAACTGACTGTCATGATAAAGCGAGAGACTGGTCAACCACTCGATGACTCAATGGAATCTTTGCGATTCCTCCGCATTAACGAAGGACCCGTTTCCCAGTCATGTATGTACGCGCACCGTGTTCGGATGAGCGCGGAAGTACCAGGGGCTATATAGTAGCCCCACCATCAAACTCCTATGGCTAAGTGAAAGTGTTAAAACTATATAGTCCGATTGCCTTGTTTGCCGCGTTGTCACCTCCTTAATGGACCAAGACGTTGGGTCAAGTGTGAATACGCGCTTTTCCGAACACCCCCGCATTATGTGTGTGGGGGATGAAGCCGACGACTGCAAACTTTCAGGTTATATACATACATAAACGGCTGCACAGGAGGTATCATAATACTTTCAGGCAAAAGTATAAACACATCCTTTATAATCCACATAGCATTGTTTTTACAATTGGGATACATGTCACTCGAACATGATACTCTTCAAGCACTGAGCCTCTATTAAACGAGCGCCTTCTAGGACTTCTTCACAATAGTGCTCAGCCGGGACCTGGCCTATGGCCGGATCCCGGGTTGCAATAGCGGTGGCCTCCATCTCTGCCTAGTATGTCTTAACACGAGCAAGGGCCATCCGCGCACCCTCTATGCACGCCGACCTCTTTACAGCGTTGATATGTGGCACAGCACCAAGGAATCGTTGCACTAAATCAAAATAACTATTCAGCCTTGGTCCCTTCGGCCAAAGATGATCCACGACAGACCTCATGGCAAGTCCGGACAACCTATGGAGCTCGGCCCACTCGGCCATTTGTTCATTTAACAGCAACAGACGTGTTGGAGCACTAAACTACGACCAGAACAAAATTTCCACTTCATGATCTTTCTAATCTTTGAAAAACTTAGTCGCATCAGTAGCACTCATTGCCAATTCCGAATATGCGTCTGCAGTACTCCATAATTGATCCAGAGGGGCATACTTCGGATCTCCGAACTTCTCTGCAACAAAAAGGGTTTCCCAGCTGTGATATCTCCGGCCTGACGGAGCTCCTCCTTCGTCGCTCTGATTTCAGAGCGGGTATCCTTGGCTGCTTCCATGACTTTCTTCAGGCCAGCCGCTTTCGCTTGGCTTTCCTTTTCAAGAAGCTTGCTATGTCTCCGTCGTATCTATAATTTTTGATTGTTCCCTGCCAATATTCTACAACTTTCATATACTTTTGGCAACTTTTTATATTATTTTTGGGACTAACATATTGATCCAGTGCCCAGTGCGAGTTCCTATTTGTTGCATGTTTTATGTTTCGCAGAATATCCATATCAAACGGAGTCCAAACGAGATAAAAACGGACGGAGCTTATTTTTGGAATATTTGGAAAATCTAGGAGAAAGATCAACGCGAAACGGTGTCCGACGTGGGCACGAGGCAGGGGGCGCGCCCCACCCCCCTGGGCGCGCCCCTCACCCTCGTGGTCCACCCATAAGGCGGTTGATGCCCTTCTTTGGCCACAAGACAACTATTTTTTGGTAAAAAATCACGGTGAATATTTCGGTCCAAGCGGAGTTATGGATCTCCATATATATACGAAACGGTGAAAGGGCAGCAGGACAGAACGTAGAAACAGAGAGAGACGGAGAGACATATCCAATCTCGGAGGGGCTCTCGCCCCTTCCATGCCATGGAGGCCAAGGACCAGAGGGGAAACCCTTCTCCCATCTAGGGAGGAAGTCAAGGAAGAAGAAGACGAAGGGGCCCCCTCTCCCCTTCTCTTCCGATGGCGCCGGAACGCTGCCGTGGCCATCATCATCATCACCGCGATCTACACCAACACCTCCGCCATCTTCACCAACATCTCCATCACCTTCCCCCCCTCTATCTACAGCGGTCCACTCTCCCGCAACCCGCCGTACCCTCTACTTCAACATGGTGCTTTATGCTTCATATTATTATCCAATGGTGTGTTGCCATCCTATGATGTCTGAGTAGATTTTCGTTGTCCTATCGGTGGTTGGTGAATTGCTATGATTGATTTAATTTGCTTGTGGTTATGTTGCTATCCTTTGGTACCCATCATATGAGCACGCGCATGGATCACACCATAGGGTTAGTTGTATGTTGATAGGACTATGTATTGGAGGGCAAGAGTGACAAAAGCTTTAGCCTAGCATAGAAATTGATGCATACAGGATTGAAGGGGGACCAATATATACTAATGCTATGGTTGGGTTTTACCTTAATGAACGTTAGTAGTTGCGGACGCTTGCTAATAGTTCCAATCATAAGTGCATAGAATTCCAAGTCAGGGATGACATGCTAGCAGTGGCCTCTCCCACATAATACTTGCTATCGGTCTAGTAAAGTAGTCAATTGCGTAGGGGCAATTTCACAACTCCTACCACCACTTTTCCACACTCTCTATATTTACTTTATTGCTTCTTTACTTACAACAACCCCTACTTTTTATTTGCGTACTCCTTATTATCTTGCAAACCTATCCAAAAATACCTACAAAGTACTTCTAGTTTCATACTTGTTCTAGGTAAAGCGAACATCAAGCGTGCGTAGAGTTGTATCAGTGGTTGATAGAACTTGAGCGAACATTTGTTCTGCCTTTAGCTCCTCGTTGGGTTCAACACTCTTACTTATCGAAAACTGTTGCGATCCCCTATACTTGTGGGTTATCAAGACCTTTTTCTGGCACCGTTGCCGGGGAGCAATAGCGTGGGGTGAATATTCTCATGTGTGCTTGTTTGCTTTATCAGTAAGTAATTTTTATTTTCTGTTCTTAGTTGTTCTCTATCTTTAGTTATGGATATGGAACATGAAATACCAAAAAAATTAGGTGTACTTTCTGCTCATGGAGAGGAGGAACCTCCTGAAACCCTCGATGCTCGTTATGTGACAGAAATTATGTACTACTTTGATAATCCTGAGAAAACCCCATTCAATCTGGTAATGGGAGTAATGTTGGATCAACGTGAATACTTTAGGGATTATTGCTTGACACAAAAAGGGAAACTATTATGGGATCAAATTTATATGTTGTATTGGTATGCTAGGCAACTATGCTTGAGATATGATTACACTTGTTGCTCTAGGTTGAAGGCTCCACACCTTCCCTTTTCATGTGAATTTAATGATAATGGAACTTTGGCTTCTTATGCTAGAGGTATATATGATTACTATGATGTGGAACAAATAGAAGAATTTGTTGCTTTTAAGGGTGCTTATGAAATTGAATCTTTGTTTGAAAAGAATGAAGTTTTTGATGATGATGTTTATAGGCCTGAAAATTTAGCTATCCTAAAATATTGCTATGATAATTATGAATATAATTCCTATATTAATGCGCTTATTGAGAAAGTCTCCATTGTCCAAGAAGAGACTAATATTTTGCAGGAATCTATGGAAGAAGAAGTTGATGAAACTGTGAGCTCATTGGATGAAAAAGATGAGGAGGAGAGCGAAGAACAAAACGAGGAAGAGCGGATTGATCACCCGTGCCTACCTTCTAATGAGGGTAACTCTTCAACTCATACATTGTTTAATTCCCCTTCATGCTTACCGAAGGATGAATGCTATGATAATTGCTATGATCCCGTTGATTCTTTTGAAATATCCCTTTTTGATGATGCTTTCTATGCTTGTGGCCAAGATGCCAATATGAATTATGCTTATGGAGATGAACTTGCTATAGTTCTTTATGTTAAAAATGAAATTGTTCCTATTGCACCCACACATGATAGTCCTATTATCTTTTTGAATTCTCCCAACTACACTATATCGGAGAAGTTTGTGCTCTTTAAGGATTATAATTATGGGTTGCCTTTTACTACTACACATGATGATTTTGATAGATATAATATGCATCCTCTTGCTGCTCCTACTTGCAATTATTATGAGAGAGGAACTATATCTCCACCTCTCTATGTTTCCAATATGATAAAATTGCAAGAAACTGTTTATACTATGCATTGGCCTTTACTATGTGTGCATGAATTGTTCTTTTATGGCATGCTGATGCATAGGAATTGAGTTAGACTTCATTCTTGCATGATATATGTTACTTTGTGCTCACTACTAAAGTACAAATCATTGTTAATTAAAATTGGCTTTGATATACCTTGGGATCCGGGTGGATTCATTACTTGAGCACTATATGCCTAGCTTAATGACTTTAAAGAAAGCGCTGCCAGGGAGACAACCCGGAAGTTTTAGAGAGTCATTTACTTCTGTTGAGTGCTTTTATATAGTTTAAAAACAACAAAAATAAAGAGGGGAACCTAGATCTTTTTCAAAAAGGAAAGTGAAAGTGAGAAAGACAAGCATTGTTGAAGTGGGAGAGCTCCTTGAACTTTGTTCATGATCACGGCAACTTTGTGAATCTTGATTATAGAAACTTTTAAAAAAAAAATTATCCCCTTGTACAATTCCATTGTATTATAAAAATAATGTGCTAAGGTTTGCCTTTAGGATGTTTTAGATGCTTGTTGGTTTGTACGGTGCAGGACAGAAACTTTGGCTGTAGTGCGCAATTTTACATTTTTTACTGGAACGTCAAATGGTTCTGATTCCTTTTGCACTGTCTTTCTATACAATTTTTTTATTTTTCCTAATTTTGTAAGAATTTTTCGAGTATTAGAAGTATGGTGAATGTTCATATTGTTACAGACTGTTCTGTTTTATACAGATTCTGTTTTTGATGCATAGTTTGCTTGTTTTGATGAAACTAATGATTTATATCAGTGGATTAAGCCATGGAAAAGTTATATTACAGTAGACACTATGCAAAAACAAAATATGAATTGGTTTTCAACAATGCTTAGAGTAGTGATTTGCTTTATTATACTAACGGATCTTACCGAGTTTTCTGTTGAAGTTTTGTGTGGATGAAATGTTCGATGATCAAGAAGGTCTCGATGTGAGAAGAAGGAAGAGAGGCAAGAGCTCAAGTTTGGGGATTCCTGAGGCACCCCAAGTAAATATTCAAGGATACTCAAGCGTCTAATCTTGGGGATGCCCCAGAAGGCATCCCCTCTTTCTTCAACAAGTATCGGTATGTTTTCGGATTAGTTTCGTTCATGCGATATGTGCAATCTTGGAGCGTCTTTTGCATTTAGTTTTCATCTTTATTTTATGCACCATGCTGGTATGAGGTAGCCCTTGGTTGATTTATAGAATGCTCATTACACTTCACTTATATTCTTTGAGTATGGCTTTTTAGAATGCTTCATGCGCTTCACTTATATCATTTGAAGTTTGGTTTGCCTGTTTCTCTTCACTTAGACAACCGCCATTTGTAGAACTCTTTTGCTTCACTTATATTTGTTAGAGAGTGGGCATATCTTTTCTACAAATAATTAAACTCTCTTGCTTCACTTATATCTATTTAGAGAGATGACAGGAACTGGTCATTCACATGGTTAGTCATAAAATCCTACATAAAACTTGTACATCAGTGAATATGATATGATTGATTCCTTGCAATAGTTTTGCGATATAAAGATGGTGATATTAGAGTCGTGCTGGTGGGTAGTTGTGGATTAGTAGAAATACTTGTGTTGAGGTTTGTGATTCCCGTAGCATGCACGTACGGTGAACCGTTATGTGATGAAGTCGGAGCATGATTTATTTATTGATTGTCTTCCTTATGAGTGGCGGTCGGGGACGAGCGATGGTCTTTTCCTACCAATCTATCCCCCTAGGAGCATGTGCGTAGTACTTTGTTTTGATGACTAATAGACTTTTGCAATAAGTATGTGATTTCTTTATGACTAATGTTGAGTCCATGGATTATACACACTCTCACCCTTCCACCATTGCTAGCCTCTCCAGTACCGCGCAACTTTCGCCGGTACCGTAAACCCACCATATACCTTCCTCAAAACAGCCACCATACCTACCTACCATGGCATTTCCATAGCCATTCCGAGATATATTGCCATGCAAATTCCATCATCATCATATACATGACTTGAGCATCGTTGTCATATTGCTTTGCATGATCGTAAGATAGCTAGTGCTACCTCTTGAGCACTTGCGTTGGTTTTCCCTTGAAGAGGAAAGGGTGGTGCATCAAAGTAGCGTAAGTATTTCCCTCAGTTTTTGAGAACCAAGGTATCAATCCAGTAGGAGGCTACGCGTGAGTCCCTCGCACCTACACAAAACAAATAAATCCTCGCAACTAACGCGATAAGGGGTTGTCAATCCCTACACGGTCACTTACGAGAGTGAGATCTGATAGATATGATAAGATAATATTTTTGGTATTTTTATGATAAAGATGCAAAATAAAATAAAATCAATGAAAATAACTAAGTATTGGAAGATTTAATATGATGAAGATAGACCCGGGGGCCATAGGTTTCACTAGTGGCTTCTCTCAAGAGCATAAGTATTTTACGGTGGGTGAACAAATTACTGTTGAGCAATTGACAGAATTGAGCATAGTTATGAGAATATCTAGGTATGATCATGTATATAGGCATCACATCCGAGACAAGTAGACCGACTCCTGCCTGCATCTACTACAATTACTCCACACATCGACCGCTATCCAGCATGCATCTAGAGTATTAAGTTCAAGAGAACAGAGTAACACCTTAAGCAAGATGACATGATGTAGAGGGATAAACTCATGCAGTGTGATGAAAACCCCATCTTGTTATCCTCGATGGAAACAATACAATACATGCCTTGCTGCCCCTACTGTCACTGGGAAAGGACACCGCAAGATTGAACCCAAAGCTAAGCACTTCTCCCATTGAAAGAAAGATCAATCTAGTAGGCCAAACCAAACTGATAATTAGAAGAGACTTTCAAAGATAACCAATCATACATAAAAGAATTAAGAGAAGATTCAAATATTGTTCATAGATAAACTTGATCATAAACCCACAATTCATCTGTCTCAACAAACACACCGCAAAAGAAGATTACATCGAATTGATCTCGACAAGAGAGGGGGAGAACTTTGTATTCAGATCCAAAAAGAGAGGAGAAGCCATCTAGCTAATAACTATGGACCCAAAGGTCTGAGGTAAACAACTCACACTTCATCGGAGAGGCTATGGTGTTGATGTAGAAGCCCTCCGTGATCGATGCCCCTCCGGCGGAGCTCCGGAATAGGCCCCAAGATGGGATCACGTGGATACAGAAAGTTACGGTGGTGGAATTAGGGTTTTGGCTCCGTATCTGATCGTTTGGGGGTACGTAGGTATATATAGGAGGAAGGACGTCGGTGGAGCAACAGGGGGCCCACAAGGGTGGAGGGTGCGCCTGGGGGGGTGGGGTAGGCGTGCCCCCTACCTCGTGGCCTCCCTGTTGGTTGCTTGACGTAGGGTCCAAGTCTCCTAGATCTTGTTCGTTCCAAAAATCACGTTCCCGAAGGTTTCATTCCGTTTGGACTCCGTTTGATATTCCTTTTCTTCGAAACCCTAAAATAGGCAAAAAAAATCAATTCTGGGCTGGGCCTCCGGTTAATAGGTTAGTCCCAAAAATAATATAAAAGTGGATAATAAAGCCCAATAATTTCCAAAACAGAAGATAATATGGCATGGAGCAATCAAAAATTATAGATACGTTGGAGACATATCAAGCATCCCCAAGCTTAATTCCCGCTCGTCCTCGAGTAGGTAAATGATAAAAACAGAATTTGTGATGTGGAATGCTACTTGGCATAATTTCAATGTAATTCTTCTTAATTGTGGTATGAATATTCAGATCCAAAAGATTCAAGACAAAAGCTCAATATTGACATAGAAATAATAATACTTCAAGCATACTAACTAAGCAATTATGTCTCTTTAAAATAACATGGCCAAAGAAAGTTATCCCTACAAAATCAAATAGTCTGGCACTCTGGCTATGCTCTGTCTTCACCACACAAAGTATTTAAATCATGCACAACCCCGATGACAAGCCAAGCAATTGTTTCATACTTTTGGTGTTCTCAAACTTTTTCAATCTTCACGCAATACATGAGCATGAGCCATGGACATAGCACTTTAGGTGGAGTAGAATGGTGGTTGTGGAGAAGACAAAAAGGGAGAAGATAGTCTCACATCAACTAGGCGTATCAACGGGCTATGGAGATGCCCATCAATAGATATCAATGTGAGTGAGTAGGGATTTCCATGCAACGGATGCACTAGAGCTATAAGTATATGAAAGCTCAAAAAGAAACTAAGTGGGTGTGCATCCAACTTGCTTGCTCACGAAGACCTAGGGCATTTTGAGGAAGCCCATCATTGGAATATGCAAGCCAAGTTCTATAATGAAAAATTCCCACTAGTATATGAAAGTGATAACAAAGGAGACTCTCTATCGTGAAGATCATGGTGCTACTTTGAAGCACAAGTGTGGTAAAAGGATAGTAGCATTGTCCCTTCTCTCTTTTTCTCTCATTTTTTATTTGGGCCTTTTCTCTTTTTTTATGGCCTCTTTTTTTCGTCTCCATCATCCTTTCCTTTCCTCACTGGGACAATGCTCTAATAATGATGATCATCACACTTTTATTTTCTTACAACTCAATAATTACAACTCGATACTTAGAACAAAATATGACTCTATCTGAATGCCTCCGGCGGTGTACCGGGATATGCAATGACTCATGAGTGACATGTATGAAAGAATTATGAACGGTGGCTTTGCCACAAATACAATGTAAACTACATGATCATGCAAAGCAATATGACAATGATGGAGCGTGTCATAGTAAACGGAATGGTGGAAAGTTGCATGGCAATATATCTCGGAATGGCTATGGAAATGCGATGATAGGTAGGTATGGTGGCTGTTTTGAGGAAGGTATATGGTGGGTGTATGATACCAGAGAAAGGTGCACGGTATTAGAGAGGCTAGCAATGGTGGAAGGGTGAGAGTGTGTATAATCCATGGACACAACATTAGTCATAAAGAACTCATATACTTATTGCAAAAATCTACAAGTTATCAAAGCAAAGTATTACGCGCATGCTCCTAGGGGGATAGATTGGTATGAAAAGACCATCGCTCGTCCCCGACCGCCACTCATAAGAAAGACAATCAATAAATAAATCATGCTCCGACTTCATCACATAACGGTTCAACATACGTCCATGCTATGGGAATCACAAACTTTAACACAAGTATCTCTCAAATTCACAACTACTCAACTAGCATGACTCTAATATCACCATCTCCATATCTCAAAACAATTATCAAGCATCAAACTTCTCATAGTATTCAACACACTCATAAGAGAATTTTATTATTAATCTTGTATACCTAGCATATTAGGATTATTTAAGCAATTTATCATGCTATTTAAGACTCTCAAAATAATCTAAGTGAAGCATGATAGATCAAAAGTTTCTATAAAACAAATCCACCACCGTGCTCTAAAAGATATAAGTGAAGTACTAGAGCAAAACTATATAACTGAAAAGATATAAGTGAAGCACATAAAGTATTCTAATAATTTCCGAATCATGTGTGTCTCTATCAAAAGGTGTGTACAGAAAATATGATTGTGGTAAACTAAAAAATAAAGACTTAAATCATACAAGACACTCCAAGCAAAACACATATCATGTGGTGAATAAAAATATAGCTCCAAGTAAAGTTACCGATGAACGAAGACAAAAGAGGGGGTGCCTTCCGGGGCATCCCCAAGCTTAGGCTTTTTGGTGTCCTTAGATTTACCTTGGGGTGCCTTGGGCATCCCCAATATTAGGCTCTTGCCACTCCTTGTTCCATAATCCATCAAATCTTTACCCAAAACTTGAAAACTTCACAACACAAAACTTAACAAGAAATTCTCGTGAGCTCCGTTAGCGAAAGAAAACAAAACACCACTTCAAGGTACTGTAATGAACTCATTATTTATTTATATTGGTGTTAAACCTACTGTATTCCAACTTTTCTATGGTTTATAAACTCCATTACTAGCCATAGATTCATCAAAATAAGCAAACAACACACGAAAAACAGAATCTGTCAAAAACAGAACAGTATGTAGTAATCTGAATCTAGCGCAAGATATGGAACCCCAAAAATTCTAAAATAAATTTCTGGACGTGAGTAATTTATCTATTAATCATCTGCAAAAAGAATTAACTAAATATCAAAAATGGTAGGAGTTCTCATGAGCGCTAAAGTTTCTGTTTTTTACAGCAAGATTAACAAGACTTTCCCCAAGTCTTCCCAATGGTTCTACTTGGCACAAACACTAATTAAACACAAAAAACACAACAAAAACAGAGGCTATATAAATTATTTATTGAATAACAGCAAGGAAAAATATTGGGTTGACTCTCAACAAGCGCTTCTCTTTAAAGTCTTTTTATCTAGGCATTGATAATTTCAATGATGCTCACATGAAAGACAAGAATTGAAGCACAAACAGAGCATCATAAAACATGTGACAAACACATCTAATTCTAACATAATTCCTATGCATAGGCATCTTATAGGCAAACAAATTATCATGGCAAGCAAAAACTAGCATATGCATGGAAGAGGACAGAAACAATAGTAATCTCAACATAACGAGAGGTAATTTAGTAACATGAAAATTTCTACCACCATATTTTCCTCTCTCATAATGATTACATGTAGGATCATAAGAAAATTCAAAAAAATAGCTATGACATAAAATATTTTCAACACAATCCACATGCATGCAAAGTTGACACTCTTCCAAAATAGTGGGATTAACATTAACTAAAGTCATGACTTCTCCAAACCCACTTTTATCAAAATTTTCATAAGATTGAACATTCTCCAAATATGTGGGATCTAAAGTTGACACTATTCCAAACCCACTTTCAATAATATTGCAAACACTATTATCAATCTCATACTCATCATGGGGCTTAAATAAATTTTCAAGATCATAAGAAGAATCACCCCAATCATGATCATTGCAACAAGTAGAGGACATAGCAAAACTAGCATCCCCAAGCTTAGGGTGTTGCATATTATTACCAAAATTTATATAAATAGAATTTATAATAAAATCATTGCAATCATGCTTTTTATGTTGGGGAACGTTGCAGAAAACAAAAATTTTCCTACGGTTTCACCAAGATCCATCTATGAGTTCATCTAGCAGCGAGTGATTGGGTGCATCTACATACCTTTGTAGATCGCGAGCGGAAGCGTTCAAAGAACGGGGTTGATGTAGTCGAACACGACGTGATCCAAATCACCGATGACCAAGCGCCGAACGGACGGCACCTCCGCGTTCAACACACGTACGGAGCGGATGACGTCTCCTCCTTTCTTGATCCAGCAAGGGGGGAGGAGAGGTTGATGAAGATCCAGCAGCACGACGGCGTGGTGGTGGATGCAGGGCGTCACAGTAGCAGGGCTTCGCCTATACTACGAGAGAGAGACGTAACGGGGAGAGAGGGAGGCGCCAGGGGCTGGTGTCTCAAGTCCCTCCTCTCCCCCACTATATATAGGAGGGCCAAGGGGGGTGGTGCGCCAGCCTAGGAGATCCAATCTCCTAGGTGCGGCAGCCAAGGGGAGGTTTCCCTCCCCCCCAAGGCACCTAGAGGTGCCTTCCACCATTTGGACTCTTCCCTTAAGTGGAACCCTAGGCGCATGGGCTTTTGGGGCTGGTGCCCTTGGCCCATCCAGGCCAAGGCGCACCCCCTACAGCCCATGTGCCCCCCCGGGACAGGTGGCCCCACCCGGTGGGCCCCCGGGACCCCTCCGGTGGTCCCGGTACAATACCGATAACCCCGAAACTTGTCCCGATGGCTGAAACATCACTTCCTATATATAATTCTTTACCTCCGGAGCATTCCGGAACTCCTCGTGACGTCCGGGATCTCATCCGGGACTCCGAACAACATTCGGGTTACTGCATATACATATCTTCACAACCCTAGCGTTACCGAACCTTAAGTGTGTAGACCCTACGGGTTCGGGAGACATGCAGACATGACCGGGACGACTCTCCGGTCAATAACCAACAGCGGGATCTGGATACCCATGTTGGCTCCCACATGCTCCACGATGATCTCATCGGATGAACCACGATGTCGAGGATTAAACAACCCCGTATACAATTCCCTTTGTCAATCGGTATGTTACTTGCCCGTGACTCGATCGTCGGTATCCCAATACCTTGTTCAGTCTCGTTACCGGCAAGTCACTTTACTCGTACCGTAATGCATGATCCCGTGACCAGACACTTGGTCACTTTGAGCTCATTATGATGATGCATTATCGAGTGGGCCCAGTGATACCTCTCCGTCATACGGAATGACAAATCCCAGTCTCGATCCGTGTCAACCCAACAGATACTTTCGGAGATACCTGTAGTGCACCTTTATAGTCACCCAGTTACGTTGTGACGTTTGATACACCCAAAGCACTCCTACGGTATCCGGGAGTTACACGATCTCATGGTCAAAGGAAAAGATACTTGACATTGGAAAAGCTCTAGCGAACGAACTACACGATCTTGTGCTATGCTTAGGATTGGGTCTTGTCCATCACATCATTCTCCTAATGATGTGATCCCATTATCAATGACATCCAATGTCCATAGCCAGGAAACCATGACTATCTGTTGATCAACGAGCTAGTCAACTAGAGGCTTACTAGGGACATATTATGGTCTATGTATTCACATGTGTATTACGATTTCCGGATAATACAGTTATAGCATGAATAAAGACAATTATCATGAATAAAGAAATATAATAATAATACTTTTATTATTGCCTCTAGGGCATATTTCCAACATTTTATTCAAATATCTATCGTGAATCGCTTCATAAAGTAATTCATCACACTTTTCAGATTCACGAAGTTCAAGCAAGACCTCATAAAGATAATCTAGTGCACAAAACTCACTAGCAATTGGTTCATCATAATTGGATCTCTTAAAAAGATTAGCAAGCGGATGAGGATCCATAGATCTTAGGTTCTCTGTTTAGTAATAAAGAAACAACTATTCCAACCATACGAGCAAACAAGAAATGGGCAAAAAGAGGCAAATAGAGAAAGAGAGGGAGGATAGAGAGAGAGAGAGGGCGAATAAAACGGCAAGGGTGAAGTGGGGGAGAGGAAAACGAGAGGCAAATGCAAATAATGTAATGCGAGAGATAAGGGTTTGTGATGGGTACTTGGTATCTTGACTTTTGCGTAGACCTCCCCGGCAACGGCGCCAGAAATCCTTCTTGCTACCTCTTGAGCACTTGCGTTGGTTTTCCCTTGAAGAGGAAAGGGTGGTGCAGCAAAGTAGCGTAAGTATTTCCCTCGGTTTTTGAGAACCAAGGTATCAATCCAGTAGGTGGCTACGCGCGAGTCCCTCGCACCTACACAAAACAAATAAATCCTCGCAACCAACGCGACAAGGGGTTGTCAATCCCTACACGGTCACTTATGAGGGTGAGATCTGATAGATATGATAAGATAATATTTTTGGTATTTTTATGATAAAGATGCAAATTAAAATAAAAGCAATGAAAATAACTAAGTATTGGAAGATTTAATATGATGAAGATAGACCCGGGGCCATAGGTTTCACTAGTAGCTTCTCTCGAGAGCATAAGTATTTTACGGTGGGTGAACAAATTACTGTTGAGCAATTGACAGAATTGAGCATAGTTATGAGAATATCTAGGTATGATCATGCATATAGGCATCACATCCGAGACAAGTAGACCGACTCATGCCTGCATCTACTACTATTACTCCACACATCAACCGCTATCCAGCATGCATCTAGAGTATTAAGTTCAAGAGAACAGAGTAACGCCTTAAGCAAGATGACATGATGTAGAGGGATAAACTCATGCAATATGATGAAAACCCCATCTTGTTATCCTCGATGGCAACAATACAATACATGCCTTGCTGCCCCTACTGTCACTGGGAAAGGACACCGCAAGATTGAACCCAAAGCTAAGCACTTCTCCCATTGCAAGAAAGATCAATCTAGTAGGGCAAACCAAACTGATCATTTGATGAGACTTGCAAGGATAACCAATCATACATAGAAGAATTCAGAGAAGATTCAAATATTGTTCATAGATAAACTTGATCATAAACCCACAATTCATCGGTCTCAACAAAGACACCACAAAAGAAGATTACATCGAATAGATCTCCACAAGAGAGGGGGAGAACTTTGTATTGAGATCCAAAAAGAGAGAAGAAGCCATCTAGCTAATAACTATGGACCCGAAGGTCTGAGATAAACTACTCACACTTCATCAGAGAGGCAATGGTGTTGACGTAGAAGCCCTCCATGATCGATGCCCCCTCCGGCGGAGCTCCGGAACAGGCCCCAAGATGGGATCGCGTGGATACAGAAAGTTATGGCGGTGGAATTAGGGTTTTGGCTCCGTATTTGATCTGTTGGGGGTATGTAGGTATATATAGGAGGAAGAAGTACGTCGGTGGAGCAACAGGGGGCCCACGAGGGTGGAGGGCGTGCCTGGGGGGGTAGGCGTGCCCCCCTACCTCGTGGCCTCCCTTTTGGTTGCTTAACACAGGGTCCAAGTCTCCTGGATCTTGTTCGTTCCAAAAATCACATTCCCGAAGGTTTCATTCCGTTTGGACTCGGTTTGATATTCCTTTTCTTCGAAACCCTAAAATAGGCAAAAAAAACAGCAATTCTGGGTTGGGCCTCTGGTTAATAGGTTAGTCCCAAAAATAATATAAAGGTGGATAATAAAGCCCAACAATGTCCAAAACAAAAGATAATATAGCATGGAGCAATCAAAAATTATAGGTATGTTGGAGACGTATCAGCTAGCATGATGTTTTAATGGCTTGTTCGTTTTTTGATGTCATTGCTACGCTAGATCATTGCACATCCCGGTACACCGCCGAAGGCATTCATATAGAGTCATATTTTGTTCTAGTATCGAGTTGTAATATTGAGTTGTAAGTAAATAAAAGTGTGATGATCATCATTATTAGAGCATTGCCCCATGTGAGGAAAGGATGACGGAAGCTATGATTCCATCACAAGTTGGGATGAGTCTTTGGACTTTACAAAAAAATAAAAAAGGCCAAAGAATCCCACCAAAAAAATAAAAAAATGAGAGAAAAAGAGAGAAGGGGCAATGTTACTATCTGAGGGAGTCTTGGATTAGGGGGTCTCCGGATAGCCGAACTATATCCTTCGGCCGAACTGTTGGACTATGAAGATACAAGATTGAAGACTTCGTCCCGTGTCCGGATGGGACTCTACTTGGCGTGGAAGGAAAGCTAGGCAATACGGATATGTGTATCTCCTCCTTTGTACCCGACCTTGTGTAACCCTAGCCCCCTCCGGTGTCTATCTAAACCGGAGGGTTTAGTCCGTAGGACAACAGACAATCATACCATAGGCTAGCTTCTAGGGTTTAGCCTCTCCGATCTCGTGGTAGATCAACTCTTGTAATACCCATATCATCAAGAATAAATCAAGCAGTGAAGGAAATATGCCCTAGAGGCTATAATAAAGTTATTATTTATTTCCTTATATCATGATAAATGTTTATTATTCATGCTAGAATTGTATTAACCGGAAACATAATACATGTGTGAATACATAGACAAACAGAGTGTCACTAGTATGCCTCTACTTGACTAGCTCGTTAATCAAAGATGGTTATGTTTCCTAACCATAAACAAAAGAGTTGTTATTTGATTAACGGGATCACATCATTAGGAGAATGATGTGATTGACATGACCCATTCCATTAGCTTAGCACTCGATCGTTTAGTATGTTGCTATTGCTTTCTTCATGACTTATACATGTTCCTATGACTATGAGATTATGCAACTCCCGTTTGCCGGAGGAACACTTTGTGTGCTACCAAACATCACAATGTAACTGGGTGATTATAAAGGAGCTCTACAGGTGTCTCCAAAGGTACATGTTGGGTTGGCGTATTTTGAGATTAGGATTTGTCACTCCGATTGTCGGAGAGGTATCTCTAGGCCCTCTCGGTAATGCACATCACATAAGCCTTGCAAGCATTGCAACTAATGAGTTAGTTGTGAGATGATGTATTACGGAACGAGTAAAGAGACTTGCCGGTAACGAGATTGAACTAGGTATTGAGATACCGATGATCGAATCTCGGGCAAGTAACATACCGACGACAAAGGGAACAACGTATGTTGTTATGCGGTCAGACCGATAAAAGATCTTCATAGAATATGTAGGAGCCAATATGAGCATCCAGGTTCCGCTATTGGTTATTGACCGGAGACGTGTCTCGGTCATGTCTACATTGTTCTCGAACCCGTAGGGTCCGCACGCTTAAGGTTTCGATGACAGTTATATTATGAGTTTATGCATTTTGATGTACCGAAGTTTGTTCGGAGTCCCGGATGTGATCACGGACATGACGAGGAGTCTTGAAATGGTTGAGACATAAATATTGATATATTGGAAGCCTATATTTGGATATCGAAAGTGTTCCGAGTGAAATCGGGATTTTACCGGAGTACTGGGAGGTTACCGTAACCCCCCGGGAGGTATATGGGCCTTAGTGGGCTTTAGTGGAAGAGAGGAGAGGTGCCCAGGGCTGGGCCGCTCTCCCTTCCCCCCTAGTCCGAATAGGACAAGGAGAGGGGGGCGGCGCCCCCCTTCCTTCTCTCTCTCCTCTTTTCCCCCTCCCGAATCCTATTCCAACTAGGAAAGGGGGGGAATCCTACTCCCGGTGGGAGTAGGACTCCTCCTGGCGCGCCCTCCTCCTGGCCGGCCGCACCTCCCCCCCCTTGATCCTTTATATACGGGGGCAGGGGGCACCCCTAGACACACAAGTTGATCCACGTGATCATATTCTTAGCCGTGTGCGGTGCCCCCTTCCACCATAATCCTCGATAATATTGTAGCGGTGCTTAGGCGAAGCCCTGCGACGGTAGTACATCAAGATCGTCACCACGCCGTCGTGCTGACGGAACTCTTCCCTGACACTTTGCTGGATCGGAGTCCGGGGATCGTCATCGAGCTGAACGTGTGCTGAAACTCGGAGGTGCCGTAGTTTCGGTGCTTGATCGGTCGGGCCGTGAAGACGTACGACTACATCAACCACGTTGTGCTAATGCTTCCGCTGTCGGTCTACAAGGGTACGTAGATCACACTCTCCCCTCTCGTTGCTATGCATCACCATGATCTTGCGTGTGCGTAGGATTTTTTTTGAAATTACTACGTTCCTCGACATGCAGGACGTAGGGTTTTACCTCCATCAAGAGGGCCCGAACCTGGGTAAAACATCGTGTCCCCTGCCTCATGTTACCATCCGCCTTAGACACACAGTTCGGGACCCCCTACCCGAGATCCGCCGGTTTTGACACCGACATTGGTGCTTTCATTGAGAGTTCCTCTGTGTCATCGCTGTTAGGCTTGATGGCTCCTACGATCATCTATAGCGATGCAGTCTAGGGTGAGACTTTTCTCCCCAAACAGATCTTTGTGTTCGGTGGCTTCGCACTGCGGCCAACTCGCTTGGCCATCTGGAGCAGATCGAAAGTTATGCCCTTGGCCACCAGGTCAGGTTTGGAAGCTTAAACTACACGGTCGATATCCGCGGAGACTTGATCTTCGATGGATTCGAGCCCCTGCCTTGTGCGTCACACGGTCACGATGAGTACGATTTAGCTCTACCATCCGACAGTGTTCAGGTGATTGCACCGGCAGCCGCTCCGATCCTCAATTCGGAGCCAGTTGTGCCGTCCATGGATGTGTGGATGGACCCCGCTACGGAGGACTTATCCTCAACGGTGATCGAGCCGAACATCGACCTTACCCTGCATGAGAGCCGTGTCATCAAACTGCCAGATCCTTCTCCGGCCAAGGACTCCGAACCGCCTGCGCCCGTTCCTAGCGAATCCGATTGGGCGCCGATCATGGAGTTTACCTCCGCGGATATTTTTCAGCACTCGCCCTTTGGCGACATACTGAACTCATTAAGTTCTCTCTCCTTGTCAGGAGGCTCCTGGCCGAACTATGTCCTGCAGGATTGGGATGCGGATGACGAAGAAATTCGCTACCCACCCACCACCCATTTGGTAGCCACTGTCGATGAATTAACCGACATGCTCGACTTCGACTCCGAAGACATCGACTGTATGGACGACGATGCAGGAGACGAAGAGGAACCACTGCCCACAGGGCACTGGATAGCCACCTCATCATACGATATATACATGGTGGACACACCCAAACAAGGCAATGGCGACGAGACAGCGGAGGATGACCCCTCCAAGAAGCAACCCAAGCGCCAACATCAGCGGCGCCGCTCTAAGTCCCGCCAAAGCAAAAGCGGTGATACCGGCACAGGAGATAATAGCACTCCGGATAGTGCCGAAGATGGCAATAATCCCCTCCAGCACGATTTAGGGCAAGAGGATGGAGAGGCCAGCCCTCCTAAGAGAGCGGCAGATGAGGAGGATGATAACTACATGCCTCCCTCCGAAGACGAGGCAAGCCTCGACGATGACGAATTCGTCCTGCGAGAGGATCCCGTCGAACAAGATCGCTTCAAGCGCCGGCTTATAGCCACGGAAAATAGCCTTAAGAAGAAGCAACACCAGCTTCAAGCTGATCAAGATCTGCTAGCTGACAGATGGACTGAAGTCCTGGCGGCCGAGGAATATAAACTCGAACGCCCCTCCAAGAGTTATGCAAAATGCAGGTTGCTACCCCGACTGGAGGAAGAAGCGTATGACGTGGCTGACCGGCCACCTCGTGGCCGCGACAAAGAGGCATTCCAGCCAAAAGCTCAGCCTGCACCCCGACGCCATTCAAATAAAAAGGCATAGGGAAGTACGCCAGACCTACGAGACGTATTGGAGGACAAAGAAAAGCATGCAAGATCGATCTACGGATCACGAGGGCGCGCCACTATGCGAAACGATAATCTTCACGCCGGATACAGTAAAAGTAAATCCGGCCGGGCCGAGCACAGCGGGCAAGACTCATTGGAGTTGCGTCGCGATATAGCCCAGTACAAAGGAGCCGCACACCCCTTATGCTTCACAGACGAAGTAATGGATCATCAAATCCCAGAGGGTTTCAAACCCGTAAATATAGAATCATACGACGGCACAACAGATCCTGCGGTATGGATCGAGGATTTCCTCCTGCATATCCACATGGCACGCGGTGATGATCTACACGCCATTAAATACCTCCCACTCAAACTCAAAGGACCGGCTCGGCATTGGCTCAATAGCTTGCCAGCAGAGTCCATTGGCTGTTGGGAAGATCTAGAAGCCGCATTCCTCGACAACTTTCAGGGCACTTATGTGCGACCACCAGATGTCGATGACTTGAGCCACATAATTCAGCAGCCAGAGGAATCGGCCAGGCAATTCTGGACACGGTTCCTAACAAAGAAAAATCAAATCGTCGACTGTCCGGATGCAGAGGCCCTAGGAGCTTTCAAGCACAACATCCGCGATGAGTGGCTAGCCCGGCACATTGGTCAGGAAAATCTGAAATCTATGGCAGCCCTCACGACACTCATGACCCGCTTTTGTGCGGGAGAAGACAGCTGGCTGGCTCGCAGTAATAACATATCAAAGAACCATGGTACTTCGGATACCAAGGACGACAATAGCAGGTCATGTCGCAACAAACATAAGCGCCACATTAACAGCGACAATATCGAGGATACGACAGTCAATGCCGGATTCAAAGGCCCTAAACCCGATCAGCGGAAAAAGGCATTCAAAAGAAGCACTCCGGGACCGTCCAGTTTGGACCGTATACTCGATCGCTCGTGTCAAATACACGGCACCCCTGACAAGCCAGCCAACCACACCAACAGGGATTGTTGGGTGTTCAAGAAGGCCGGCAAGTTAATTGCCGAAAACAAAGATAAGGGGCCACATAGCGATGACGAGGAGGAGCCCCGGCAGCCGAATACCGGAGGACAGAAGAGGTTCCCCCCACAAGTGCGGACGGTGAACATGATATACGCAACCCACATCCCCAAGAGGGAGCGGAAGCGTGCGCTCAGGGGCGTATATGCGTTGGAGCCAGTCGCCCCAAAGTTCAACCCATGATCCTCCTGTCCGATCACCTTCGATCGCAGGGACCACCCCACTAGTATTCGTCATGGCAGATTCGCCGCACTGGTCCTAGACCCAATCATTAACGGATTTCACCTCACTCGATTCCTTATGGATGGCGGCAGTAGCCTGAACCTGCTTTATCAGGACACAATGCGCAAAATGGGTATAGACCCCTCAAGGATCAAACCCACAAAAACGACCTTTGAAGGCGTCATACCAGGTGTAGAGGCCCACTGCACAGGCTCAGTCACACTGGAAGTGGTCTTCGGATCCCCGGATAACTTCCGAAGTGAAGAGTTAATCTTTGATATAGTCCCGTTCCGCAGTGGCTATCATGCACTACTTGGGCGAGCCGCATTTGTGAGATTCAATGCGGTACCGCATTATGCATACCTCAAGCTCAAGATGCCAGGACCTCGGGGGGTCATTATAGTTAATGGAAACATAGATTGCTCCCTCCGAACGGAGGAGCACACTGCGGCCCTCGCAGTGGAAGCGCAAAGCAGCCTCTTAAGGCAATCCACTAGTTCGGCGTTTAAGGACCCGGACACCTTCAAGCGCGCCCGGAGTAATCGGCAACAGGACCGCCTGGCATGTTCTGAGCTTGCATAGCAATGCGGCCCCCACCCCGGTCCCAGCCAAATGGCGAAATCCGTGCCACGCGTACATAATTATGCATTAAAAATACCATGGGCACAGGCGGGGAGGGGGCACGACGGTGGCACGCCCCAAGTCGCGGCTTAAACCACACCATGGGCTTCCCGCTTTGTTATTTTTCTCTTTCAGGACTTCAATATTTGGAAACCCTGTCCGACAGCGTGATTGCCGAACACATGATGCAGCATCCAAGGAGGCAGAAAGCTACGTCACACCACGGAACTCCCAGGTGGATTACGATAATGAGTGAAATATTTGGTTTACTACCATTCCTCAGCTTGCCCTTGGAAGGGACATGTCAAACAGTCCTACTTTTTGCTTATCGCACTACCTGTATCATTCTGCTTTAACGCACATTTTTGAATAAACAATGCATTGCCTTAAGGCTTTTATTGCATTCTTCTTATATATATATATATATGTTCATTCATGACATCAAGCACCCGTATACTCTGGTACGGCCAATACGCTAGGGGCTTAAGTATACCCCATAAATACGGCGTGAGAAGTCCGAACACTTTTGACAGTGCGGCACCCCGAACATATAGCATTATATGCATCAGCTCCGAATCATGTCTTGGGTCAATAGTTGGGTTTGCCCAGCTCCCATGTTTTGGTACCTTACGTTCCGCTATATCGGCTAAGGTAGCACTGAGAGAACTACTGCGATTGTGCCTCGGTTCTGCTGGGCTAAGCACCTCAGTAGAGAAAGCTAAAACTGACTGTCATGATAAGGCGAGAGACTGGTCGCTGTTCGAGAGGTTTTCGAGTCCTTAAAGACTTATGCCGCTTAGAGCAAGGATTCGGCCCTGTCCGGCTTAAGGCGTGTATCGCGCTCCGAGTTCGGCCTTCCGAATACTAGGGGCTTCGCCGAAATTTAAAATTATAGAATTCTATGGCTAAGTGAGAGTGATAACGCATTATAGTCCGATTGCCTTGTTCGTTGTGCTGAGCACCTCCCTCGAAGGACCCAACAATGGGAACAAGAGTTCTCAGGTTTATCCCCAACAACCCAGCACTCGTGGCGTGGGGGCAGAAGCCGACGACTAGCCATCTCTCAGATTTGATAAACAGCCGAACAGAAAGTAATATTTTAAATTCAAACAAGCGTTGCATAGCGCATATGAACAAGTTTTCATAAATACAGGATTACACGAGCGAATTTACTCGAATATTATATCTTTCGTACACTCGTCTGCTATGAGACGAGCACCCTTCAGGACACCCTCATAGTACATCTCGGGGTGGCGATGCTCCTTGCCCTCCGGCGGCCCTTCCTTAATCAGCTTCACGGCGTCCAGCTTGGCCCATTGCACCTTCACACGGCGAAAGCCCGGCGTGCACCTTCGATGTAGACAGACCGCTTGATGACTTCCAGCCGTGGGCAGGTATCCACAAGCCGCCTCACCAGGCCGAAGTAGCTGTTGGGAAGGGCGTCGCCAAGTAACATCCGGACTATAAAGCCCTTCATGGCTTGTTTGGCCGCCTTGTGCAGTTCGACTAGTTGCTTCAGCTGGTCGCTCAGAGGCATCGGGTGTTCGGTCATAGTATACTGAGACCAAAACAGCTTCTCCGTTGAGCTTCCCTCCTCGGCCTGGTAAAACTGTGCGGCATCCGACACGCTGCGGGGAAAATCTGCGAATGCTCCTGGAGAGCTCCGGATTCGGGTAAGTAACAGGTAATTTACTTTCACGTGCTTGCTTTGCATATAGAATGCCTTACCCGCCGCTATCTTCTTCATCGCATCAATCTCCTGGAGGGCCTTTTGGGCTTCGGCCTTGGCATTCTTTGCGCTCTCAAGGGCCGCGGCAAGCTCGGACTCTCGCGTCTTCAAGTCAAGCTCCAACGCCTCGTGCTTCGTCACGAGAGCGTGGAGCTCTTGCTGCACCTCGCCCACCCGTGCCTCATGCCTTTCCCGCTCAGTGCGCTCCTTGGCCGCTTTGTTTTCGGCCTCGGATAGTGCTTGCTTCAGGGTCGCCACCTCGGTCGTGGCCCCTGACAAATTTACGATGATCCTGTCATTTTGCAATCGCATTCTCTTTATACATATCCATAGACTAGGTATTACTTACCTTTGTTCTCCTCGAGCTGCCTCTTGGCAAGGCCAAGCTCGTCCTTGGACCCTTTAAGGTCCTGCTTTAGTGCGGCGACCTCCGCAGTTAGTGCGGCAGAGGCCAGCAGCGAAGCCTGCATACGCATATTGAAATACTTATATTATACTCCTGCGATATTGTTTGATCCTCCGTTCGGCTTTTCTTTGTGAACACCGAACAGAGCATCAGGGGCTACTATCTATGCGGTAATATTTTTCCCCATATTTCAAAAACTTACCTCAAAGCCTGTTAGAAGGCTGGCACAGGCTTCAGTCAGTCCGCTCTTGGCGGACTGAACCTTCTGGACCACCGCACTCATAATAGTGCGGTGCTCTTCATCGATGGAAGTGCTGCGAAGCGCTCCCAGCAGATTGTCCGGTGCTTCTGGATGGACAGAGGTCACCGGCATAGGCGTCTTGCCCCTTTTGGAAGGAGGCCGCCTGCCTGAGTCTGGAACCACTGGGGGTTCCGGCGCGGTGTTCGGCTGAGGGCCGAACTCGGAGCCCTTAGGAGCCTTGCTCCCTATGCTCCCGGAGTCCAGAAGGTCGCCTTGAGGCGCCTCCGGGACTGTCTCCCCTCGACCCGGTGCCTCTTGAGACAATACCTCAGCATTTTCCGTAGGGCAAGGGGAGGTGGCGGTCGGAAGTGGATCGCTATCCATATCCGACGAGCCCAGGGAGCCGTCCGACGATACGTCGATACGGGCTCGTGGCGGTCTGCATAGTCATAATTCAGCGTTAGGAGAGGCAGTGTGACAAAGGTATGCTATGAGTTACTCTGGCATCCGAATACTTAAGACTTCTCCAGGGGCTTGTCCTTGAGCAGCCACTCGTCTTCGCCTTCGACGGTGGTGGTGGAGTAGTCCGGAAGGAGAGTCCTTCCCTTCTTGGACCCTTCGCCCCCTGGTTGGGGCGGCTTCCTTTTCTTGTCTCCCCCGACTGGAGGGGGAGCATCTTCATCTTCCTCCTCGTCTTCGGGGGAGGAGTGCGTCGCGGAGTTATCGGATGATGAGTCTGATAACACCTGGCGTCGGGAACTCTTTCGGGTTCCCTCGGCCTTCTTGGTCTTCTCCGGCACCTTGTAAGGAGCCAGAGTCAGCATCTCCGTCAGGAGAGCGTCCGTAGTGTCTTCGGGCAGCGGGGCCGGACAGTTAATCTACCCCGACGTCTCCACCCAGTCCTGTCAAAGGCATGGAGCTCAGACCCCGCACATGGTTAAGCTAGGGGAAATAAATATCCTATCGGATATATAGAACTCACCGAATGCGCTTGGCGCTTCGCGCTTAGCCCGCAGTCCTCGGTGAGGGAGGGAGGGACCTCGGCGCCCTTGAACGGCACCTTCTAGACGTCCTTGTGCGTCGTGTCGAAGAGCTCGCTCAGAGTCTGGTGCTGGGCCGGGTCGAACTCCCACAAGTTGAAGTCCCGTTGTTGGCACGGGAGGATCCGGCGGATGAGCATGACCTGGACTATGTTGACAAGCTTGAGCTTCCTGCCGGCCATATTCCGGATACATTTCTGGAGTCCGTCCAGCTCTATCGATGAACCCCAGGACAGGCCCTTCTCTTTCTAGGAGGTGAGCCGCGTGGGGATTCCGAATCGAAACTTGGGGGCAGCCACCCATTTGGCGTCGCGCGGCTCGGTGATGTAGAACCACGCCGATTGCCACCCCTTTATGGTCTCCACGAAGGAGCCTTCGAACCATATAACATTTGGCATCTTGCCCACCATGGCTCCGTCGCATTCTGCTTGTTGGCCTCCCACCACCTTCGGCTTGATATTGAAGGTCTTTAACCACAGGCCGAACTGGGGCCGGATGCGGAGGAAAGCCTCACACACGACGATGAACGCCGAAATGTTGAGGATGAAGTTCGGAGCTAGATCATGGAAGTCCAGCCCGTAGTAGAACATGAGACCACGGACAAATGGATGGAGGGGAAACCCCAGTCCGCGGAGGAAGTGGTGGAGGAAGACTACCCTCTCGTGAGGTTCAGGGGTAGGAATGATCTGCCCCACGGCGGGCAGCCGATGTGCGATGTTCGCGGCTAAGTATCCGGCTCCGCGCAGCTTCTTGATGTGTCCCTCCATAACGGAGGAAGCCATCCATTTGCCTCCCGCTCCAGACATGATTGGAGAAGGTTGAGGGGAAGGATGTGGACTTGGGCGTTGGAGCTCGAGTGCGCAAGAATGGATGAGCAACGAGGAAGAAGGCGAGGGTAGGAAAGGTGAGACCTTGTCCCTTTATAAGAGCGGACTAAACTATGCACCTCCACTAGCCTGGTAAAACTCGCTTATCCACCAAGCGTCGTAATTGATGGCGCGATTGGGTTACCCATGTCTGTATTGATGAGAATCCCGTAATAAGGGGAACATGATCTCTGCTTTGACAAGACGTGTCAAGAAACTGCCTCGCGTTATGTGCAGGGCTAGTTAAAGAAAAACGGTTCGAATAATCGCCGAGCCATGGCATGATGTCATGTTGCCTAAACGTGTCAGCAGATTAGATCTGTGGAAATATTATTCTCTCTACGGTGGTATGTGGAACTTATTTTGCAGGGTCGGACACTATCCTTTATTTGAACTCTTCTGTGGTATATCCGGAGGAGGAAACCGCCTTGCAATGCCGAAGACAACACTGCGCTTCGAACTCGTCGTCATTGAAGCCTGGTTCAGGGGCTACCGAGGGAGTCCTGGATTAGGGGGACTCCGGACAGCCAGACTATATCCTTTGGCCAGACTATTGGACTATGATGATACAAGATTGAAGACTTCGTCCCGTGTCTGGATGGGACTCTACTTGGCGTGGAAGGAAAGCTAGGCAATATGGATATGTGTATCTCCTCCTTTGTAACCGACCTTGTGTAACCCTAGCCCCCTCCGGTGTCTATATAAACTGGAGGGTTTAGTCCGTAGGACAACAGACAATCATACGATAGGCTAGCTTCTAGGGTTTAGCCTCTCCGATCTCGTGGTAGATCAACTCTTGTAATACCCATATCATCAAGAATAAATCAAGCAGGATGTAGGGTTTTACCTCCATCAAGAGGGCCCAAACCTGGGTAAAACATCGTGTCCCCTGCCTCCTGTTACCATCCGCCTTAGACGCACAGTTCGGGACCCCCTACCCGATATCCGCTAGTTTTGACACCGACACTATCCTTTTACCACACTTGTGCTTCAGAGTAGCACCATGGTCTCCATATAGAGAGAGTCTCTTGAGCTATCACTTTCATATACTAGTGGGAATTTTCATTATAGAACTTGGCTTGTATATTCCGATGATGGGCTTCCTCAAATGCCCGAGGTCTTCATGAGCAAACAAGTTGGATGCACACCCACTTAGTTTTCAGTTTCAGCTTTCATACACTTATAGCTCTAGTGCATCCGTTGCATCGAAATTCCTACTCACTCACATTGATATCTATTGATGGGCATCTCCATAGCCCGTTGATACGCCTAGTTGATGTGAGACTATCTCCTCCTTTTTGTCTTCTCCACCACCATATTCTATTCCACCTATAGTGCTATGTCCATGGCTCACACTCATGTATTGCATGAAAGTTGAAAAGGTTTGAGAACGTCAAAAGTATGAAACAATTGCTTGCCTGGTCATCGGGGTTGTGCATGATGTGAATATTTTGTGTGGTGAAGATGGAGCATAGCCAGACCATATGATTTTGTAGGGATAACTTTCTTTGGCCATGTTATTTTGAAAAGACATGATTTCTTTATTAGTAGGCTTGAAGTATTATTGTTTTTATGTCAAATGATAGACTATTGCTTTGAATCACTCGTATCTTAATATTCATGCCATGATTAGATATGTGATCAAGATTATGCTAGGTAGCATTCCACATAAAAAAATTATCTTTTTTATCATTTACCTACTCGAGGACGAGCAGGAATTAAGCTTGGGGATGCTGATACGTCTCCGTCGTATCTATAATTTTTGATTGTTCCATGCCAATATTCTACAACTTTCATATACTTTTGGCAACCTTTTATATTATTTTTGGGACTAACATATTGATCCAGTGCCCAGTGCCACTTCCTTTTTGTTGCATGTTTTATGTTTCACAGAATATCGATATCAAACGGAGTCCGAGCGGGATAAAAATGAACGAAGCTTATTTTTGGAATATTTGGAAAATCTGGGAGAAAGATCAACGCGAAACGGTGTCCAAGGTGGGCACGAGGCAGGGGGGCGCCCCCCACCCCCCTGGGCGCGCCCCTGACCCTCGTGGTCCACCCGTAAGGCAGTTGATGCCCTTCTTTGGCCTCAAGAAAGCTATTTTTTGGTAAAAAAATCACGGCGAAGGTTTCGGTCCAATCGGAGCTACATATCTCCATATATATATGAAACGGTGAAAGGGCAGCAAGACAGAACGCAGAAACAGAGAGACAGATCCAATCTCGGAGGGGCTCTCACCCCTCCCATGCCATGGAGGCCAAGTACCAGAGGGGAAACCCTTCTCCTATCTAGGGAGGAGGTCATGGAAGAAGAAGACAAAGGGCCCCCCTCTCCCCTTCTCTTCCGATGGCGCCAGAACGTTGCCGTGGCCATCATCATCATCACCGCGATCTACACCAACACCTCCGCCATATTCACCAACATCACCATTGCCTTCCCCCCCTTTATCTACAGCGGTCCACTCTCCCGCAACCCGTTGTACCCTCTACTTGAACATGGTGCTTTATACTTCATATTATTATCCAATGGTGTGTTTCCATCCTATGATGTCTGAGTAGATTTTCGTTGTCCTATCGGTGGTTGATGAATTGCTATGATTGATTTAATTTGCTTGTGGTTATGTTGCTGTCCTTTCATACCCATCATATGAGCGCGCGTGTGGATCACACCATAGGGTTAGTTGTATGTTGATAGGACTATGTATTGGAGGGCAAGAGTGACAGAAGCTTCAACCTAGCATAGAAATTGATGCATACGAGATTGAAGGGAGACCAATATATCTTAATGCTATGGTTCGGTTTTACCTTAATGAACGTTAGTAGTTGCAGACGCTTGCTAATAGTTCCAATCATAAGTGCATAGAATTCCAAGTCAGGGATGACATGCTAGCAGTGGCCTCTCCCACATAATACTTGCTATCGGTCTAGTAAAGTAGTCAATTGCTTAGGGGCAATTTCACAACTCCTACCACCACTTTTCCACACTCGCTATATTTACTTTATTGCTTCTTTTCTTACAACAGCCCCTACTTTTTATTTACATACTCTTTATTATCTTGCAAACCTATCCAAAAATACCTGCAAAGTACTTCTAGTTTCATACTTGTTCTAGGTAAAGTGAACGTCAAGCGTGCGTAGAGTTGTATCGGTGGTCGATAGAACTTGAGGGAATATTTGTTCTGCCTTTAGCTCCTTGTTGGGTTCGACACTCTTACTTATCGAAAACTGTTGCGATCCCCTATACTTGTGGGTTATCAAAGCTCATATCGGCCGGCGGCATCTTTTAGCTCAACAGCCATCTTGGCTATCTTATCTTCGCTCTGGCGACGAGCAGCCTGTTCGGCTCTTAAGTCTTCGGCCACCTTTAGGGTGGCCGGGTCACTTCTCCTGGCTTGTTCCTTGGCTCGGGCAAGTTCCACCCGAAGGGTCTCCACGGTGGCAGCTCCATCTGCAGTCACAACATATTATAGATACTAGCATCATGCTCCTCTTAATATTTGTTGACCACCTGTAGCGACCCGACCAGAATGGATCAAGTGCTCTGTGCTCAGGTGTCATCCCTGGATCAGTAATGCTGACACCACACAGTACATCGAAGGATTTATAGCAGATTCACATGATATTCAAGTACTAGATACTCAAGATGTCCATGACCGGGGACACGGCTAATCATGATTAGTTTGTACACTCTGCAGAGGTTTGCGCACTTTTCCCCACAAGACTCGATCGCCTCCGTTTGGTTTCTCGCACTACAGGGTGTTTGAGAAGACGGATGACCGAGACATAGTCTTTCAGAAGAGCTAGCACCTTACGATCGGGTAGACCGGTACACCTACATCCCCTACATCTGCTAGTCTACCACTGTAAGAGTTCGCACAACTTAGTCAACTATGCCAGAGCCCATAATGGCTTGTGGCTGCACACGGAAGTTTCTAGCATGAAAGATCTTATGATCCCTTTGAGCCTGGGTGGCGGTCCAAAATAAAAACAGGCAAGTCCTGATAGACATCAGGTGCCTCAATCCACCCAGATGTGTATTTAAGTTTCCACCTTAGATAAACCATTAATTAACAATACTCACATCTGTCATGGATATCACTCACCCAATCCACGTCTACTAGCATAGCATGGCATAAAAGCAAACGTAGAAGTAACTCCCAAAGGTTTCATAATAATACAGGTGATAGGTACTACCTCATCTACTTCCCATCCCACAATTTAATTAGATCCTAATCATGCAATGTGTGAGGATTGATCTAATGCAATAAAACATGGGTTGTAGAAAAGGTATGATCAAAGTGTTACTTGCCTTGCTGATGATCCGCGAGACCTAGGGAATCGAAGTAACAAGCGGCGCAATCCGGGTGATCTATCGCAGACAAACAACAAGCATACAATAAGTACTCATCTAATGCATAGGTAAAACTCGAACAAGAGAACGAACCAGAAAGTTCAACTTAAGAACTCCGGTTGCAAAGAAAGAACGAACCGAACAAAGAAACGGAAAACAAACGGCGGAAGAAAACAACTCGGTTCTAGCAAGTTGAAACTAGGTCAAATTTTACCAGGGCAAAAACTTGTTTAAGTTGATTAGACAGAACGGTGGTTTCGAAATGAAACTCCAGGCGCCTGAATCACCTGATTCCGATAAACGAGCGACAAGAAAGACTAGAACGAAGATCGGATCTGAGATCACGATCGCGGAATAATCCGACAAAAAAGAAAACGAAGAACGGTTAAACGAACGGACGTCGTTAACCGGGAACAATCGGTGATCACGTTCGTTGGGACGAACGGTCCGATAGAAGAACGAAAACCGATCTAGGGTTTTCGGAAAAGAAACCGAAGATGAAACGGAAAACCGATCTAGGGTTTCGGAAAAGAAAACGAAGAAGAAACGGAAAGGAAACGGAAAAGAAACGGAACGGTTCTTTTAGGAAAAACCAGACCGGGGAAGAAAAAGAAAGGCGCGGCTACCTCGCGGCGGCGGCTAGGCGGCGGCGGCTAAGGGCGGCGGCGGCTTGGGGCTGCGCGCTGCTGCTTGCTGCGGCTTAGGAGGAGAGAGGCTTGGGTTTTTGATGTGAGGAGAGGGGGGGTAGCGGGGTATTTATATTGGTGAGGGGAGGGGGTTTCTTGGGGTAGGGGACAAGAAATAGAGTAGGAATAGGAAAGAAAAAGAGGAAACGGAGTAGGACTAAAGTCCTACTAGGACTCCAAAAGGGGCGGCGGCGGCGGCCTCCTGGCGCCTGGCGCGCGGCGCGGGCGATGGCCTGGCCGGCCGGCTGCTGGCTGGGCCTTGGCCCAGGGCGCTGCAAGATTTTTTTTTTCGGTTTCGCGCGCAGAAAAACACAGAAAAGAAAATCTAAACAAACTCAAAAAAATCTAAAGTAAATTTTCTCCGACTCCTAAAAATGAGTCGAACAAAATGAACTTTACTCCGGACCTAAAATGCAATTTTCGAAAACGCGCATTTTTCCCTATCCAAATAAAATGCAAATAAACTCCGGCAAACCAAAATTTGACTTATTCATTAAATCTTCATTTTTCCTAAATTTGGGAAAGTCATATTATTCCCTCCCTTATATTTTTTTTAATATCGGAAAAATAATTGAAGATGAAATAAATAAATCAAATGATCCTCTTTTCAAATTTGAGAACACTCTCAAATATGAAAATAACGAAATCTCCAACTCTCTCCGAAGGTCCTTGAGTTGCGTGAAATTTCTAGGATCGACCAAAATGCAAGAAAATATGATATGCATGATGATATAATGCATAACATTCCAAATTGAAAATTTGGGATGTTACACCACCCGAAAATACATACCCTGTGCCTCGTCAAACCGCTTGTTCACAAGCACAATGTCGGCATCTGCCCGGTCAAGTTTCCGCCTCAGTCCGGCAAACTCAGCAGTCCGGCCAGCCACCGGACCCTTAGCCGCCTGCACATGAAAGCAGCATGATCATCCTAGGACTATGATCCTGTGTTTGCCACCTCTGGACAGCAACCAGAGTCTCAGGGGATACTATCTATATAGAGCACACCTAGCGTGTGCGGTACCGTCAAAAAATTTATATATTACTTTGCGTACCTCAAAACATCTTAGCAGGCTCGTAAAAGCCTCATGCAACCCACTTTTGGCGGATGAAATCCTCTCAACCACCGTACCCATTAAAGTATGATGCGCCGCTGAGATAGCCGCTTGCTCCAAAAGACCCATCAGTGTGTCCGGTTGTGCATCGAACAATCTCAGACTCTTTCTGTTGCTCTCCTTAGGAGCCGAATACTCCGGACTTCGGGTAGCCGAAGGGTTACCTTCTAGCCAAGGCGGCTCAGGAGAAATCCTCCGTGATGACACCTCAGGGTCATCCACCCCAGGAGGCAGGGAGACAGGGGGAGGCGTTTCACTCTCCATCATCTCCGGAAGAAGATCCCCCGAAGACAAACTCTGTCGAGAAAGGCTATGAGACGGACTGCAAGACATATGTCTCGGTTATTGTCCTCGGAGATAAAACATGATATATTTACCAAAGTACTCTTGTTCACTTACAGCTCGGTGGAGGGCTGGCCCCCTTGCGGGAACTGTGCGGTAAGGACGCCCTCCAGGGCAGGGCCCCCTGGCGAAGGTTTCTTCCCTCGTTTGGAAACCTTCGTTTCCAAGTCTTCAGGGGCGGTCCTTTTCCTTCCTTGGGGAGAGGGGATTCTAGATTCTTCTCCCCAATTATCCTCCTTCACGGAGACACTAATTCCCTCAGTTTGGATGAGTAATGCGTGAAGCCAACTTTTGGCTTCTTTGTTCCTCCCTTTATCTTCCCCTGATGGCACTTGATAAGGTGCGTGCTCAAGCATCCTGGCTAGTACAGGATCCGGTGAGCCTTCGGGAAGGGGGGCCTAACACCTGATCATCTCCGCCTTTCTTATCCAGTCCTGGCCGAGAGCGATTTTTTCAGATTGATGTTGTGACAAATAAAAAGAGAGCATGTTCGGCCGCAGAATTATTTACGTGGGTATCTAGACGGTTGCAGTTGAGACCTGCATCCTCGGTGGTGTCCGGACACTTTATTCGTGATCCGAAGAACAACCCATACATCTCTTCGAGCTTCACGCCAAAGAATTGCTGAATAGTTCACGGTCCTTCCGGGTTGAACTCCCACATATGGAGAGATCAACGTTGGCATGGCAGGACCCGGTGAACTAGCATAACTTGCATTACCTTGACAAGACTGACATCCCTCTTGAGGAGATCTCGGATGCGACTTTGCAATGTCAGCATGTCAATAACTGGTCCCCAGTCCAGCCCCTTGTTGACCCATGACGCCAGTTGCGGCGGGGAGCCCGAGTGGAAGGCAGGGGCAGCTGCCCACTTCATACTTCGGGGAGCTGTGATGTAAAAACCACTCCCGCTGCCACAAGTTGGACACCTCCGGAAAGGAACCCTTTGGCCATCGAGCATCGGCGCCTTTTCTTATTATGGCACCTCCGCATTCTGCGTGTCGCCCATCGATCGTCCTCGGCTTCACATTGAAGGTCTTGAACCATAAGCCGAAGTGTGGGGTGATGCGGAGGAAGGCCTCACACACGACGATAAACGACGAGATGTGAAGGATGGAATCTAGAGCTAGATCGTGGAAATCGAGCCTGTAATAGAACATAAGCCCTCTTACAAAGGGATCAAGACTAAAGCCTAGCCCTCGGAGGAAGTGGGAAACAAATACGACACTCTCGTTGGGTTCGGGGGTGGGGATGACCTACCCTTGAGCAGGCAGCCTGTGCGAGATTTCAGCGGTCAGATACCTAGCTTCCCTTAGCTTCTTGATGTCCTCCTTTGTGACAGAGGAGGCCATCCACCAACCTTGAAGGTTGGATCCGAACATAGTTGGAGGTCCTAAGCGCTTAGCCTGAGCCTTGGGTGTTGGAACTCGAGGTGTGGGAGGGGAAGGATCGAGCACGAGAAGAAAAGGACAGGCCTTGGCCCCTTTATAAAGAGGGTGAATATCGAGTGTCCTCCGCGTGGCCGTTTGGAACTTGCCTAAAATCGAGGAGTCATACTAACAAGCACGATTGGGTTACCCACACCCGTATTGATGAGAATCCCGTGATAAGGGGAACACGATCTCTGCTTCGACAAGACGTGCCAATAAAACCGCCTCGCAACACGTGCAGTGGCAGGCTGGGAAAAATGGTTTGTAATGACCAGACCACGGCAGGATGTCATGTTATGAAAAGTTGTCAGCAGATTAGATTTGTGGAATATTATACTTTCTACGGTGGTATGTGGAATTCGTTTTACAAAGCCGGACACAATCCTTGTGTTCAAAATCTTGTATGGAGTATTCGGAGAAGGAACCCGCCTTGCAATGCCGAAGACAATTTGTGCGCCAGACTCATCGTCATTGAAGCCTGGTTCAGGGTCTACTGCGGGAGTCTTGGATTAGGGGGTCCTCAGACAACCAGACTATATACTTTGGCCGGCTGTTGGACTATGAAGATACAAGATTGAAGGCTTCGCCCGTGTCCGGGTGGGACTCTCCTTTGCGTGGAAGGCAAGCTGGGTGTCGGTGTCAAAACCGGCGGATCTCGGGTAGGGGGTCCCGAACTGTGCATCTAGGCCGGATGGTAACAGGAGGCGAGGGACACGAAGTTTTACCAAGGTTCGGGCCCTCTCGATGGAGGTAAAACCCTACGTCCTGCTTGATTAATATTGATGATATGGGTAGTACAAGAGTAGATCTACCACGAGATCAGAAAGGCTAAACCCTAGAAGCTAGCCTATGGTATGATTGCTGTTGTCTATGTTGTCCTACGGACTAAAACCCTCCGGTTTATATAGACACCGGAGAGGGTTAGGGTTACACAAAGTCGGTTACAATGGTAGGATATCTGAATATCCGTATCGCCAAGCTTGCCTTCCACGCCAGGGAAAGTCCCTTCCGGACACAGGACGAAGTCTTCAATCTTGTATCTTCATAGTCCAGGAGTCCGGCTGAAGGTATAGTCCGGTTATCCGAACACCCCCTAATCCAGGACTCCCTCAGTAGGCCCCGAACCAGGCTTCAATGACGATGAGTCCGGCACGTAGATTGTCTTCGGCATTGCAAGGCGGGTTCTCCCCCAAATTCTGTGCACCTGTTGAATAAAGTCTGATTTTCTATAGTTGTTGCGCTCCTTGGCTTCTACGCCCAATAATGGCCGCTTCCCACGTGTCAAACGAATATGAAAAGTCTGAGTAGTTTTACATTTACACCCCTAGCCGCGTAAATGAGTGGCCCTATTTAAGGGGACGAGGATTTAGATCCAAACCACATCTTCCCCCTCTCGCGAGTGTTCATCAGAGCGCATCCGACAAAGGTCCATTCCACCATGGCCAGTCATCACAACTCCTCCCCTCGCCCTTCTAGCCCCAAGCCCGGGTACTGGGAAAGATGCTCCGTCCCGCATAGCGAGCTGGTGAAGCTCCAGACCAAGGGATTCCTTCCCCCGGCCTATATGATCCCGGTTCGAGCCGGTCTCACCACCTATAATGGCGGGAAGCAAGCGGAAAGCGCCCCTAATCCCTCCAAAGGAGAGCGGGTGTGCCTTGTCCCTTATTTAATAAGGGGTCTCGGGTTTCCAATCCACCCATTTCTCCGGGGGCTGCTGGAGTTCTACGGCCTCCAGCTGCACAATCTCACGCCTGCCTCCGTATTGCATATCGCGGGCTTCGTAGCCCTCTGCGAGCTGTATTTGGGCGTCGAGGCTCATTTCGGGATATGGAAAAGGTTATTCTGCCTTGTGCCCCGTTCTAAGGAGGGGTCAATGTATCAAGTGGGCGGAGCCAAAGTGTGGTGCATCGCCGGGACCAGATATCTGTCCGGAACCCCAAAGGAGGCGTCCGAAGACTGGCCCTTGGAATGGTTCTATATAGAAGACGTCCCGCTGCCAGATCCTATCCGGATCGGCCTCCCTGAATTCGACGGTGCTCCCTTAAAGAAGCGCCTAAGCTGGCGTCCACGGAGCCCTCAGAGGGAAAGTGACAGGGACATCATTTACCTGATGGGCCGAATAAAATTGTTGGCCCATTCCGGACTAACCATGATCGGGGTTGTGGCCGAATGTATTATGCGGGGGGTGCAGCCGCTTCAGTATAGAAGCCACCCCATGTGGGACTTCAACGAAGAGGACGACGCCACCCGCTACGGCCGTAAGGGGCCGGATTCAGTTGCCGCTCTACTAAAGATCTTGTCCACTTTGTATAAGGGATAAGAGGAGGAATTTCTCCGCGTCAACCCACAAGGTGGATTCTCTATGCACAATCCCCCAAGCTGGGTAAGTGGTCGCTTTTACTTGCTCTTCCGTTTTGTGCTCCCATTGTTAAATATTCAGTCTGATGACTTCAATGCAGGAAATGCGACGGGCTGTTAAGGAAATAAGCAGCCCTCCTCCACAACCCGAGGACCCAGGATGGTCCCTCGACCCAGCCTCTCAAGAGGATCTGGACATATCTGTGGAGCTAATTGATGGAGTGTTCTATCAATTGAGCATGGACAACGCCTTGGTGGCCATTACGGCTGATTACCCAGGGCTAATTCCGGACTCCCAGGTAACTGAGACCGAAGTCCCAGTATCCCGAATAGGGGTCCATCCTCTCGTGTTTTCAGTTTCCTGATTACAACCGAACTTTGCAGGGGAGGTTTTTGAGGCGGAAGGCCGAACCTGCGGCGACAAGCCAATGAGGGGCCGCAGGGCCCCGTGGGCAGAAAAGAAGTGCAGTCCGGACCAAGGTATCAGCGCAAAGGTATGGCGCGCCCCCCTATCCCAGGTGGTATACCTTCGAGGCACATTTGACACTCGTGCTTTCTTCAGGACAAAGAGACCTCGCCGGACTATATCCGGAGAGGCTGCCAATCGCGCCTCAACCAGCCAGGCTCCAAAGCCTGGTCCGGAGGCGGAGGCGAACGCAAGGCGCGTGCCAGACGCTCCTTCGACGGAGGATGCGGACGGGTTGTCTGCCACCAACTCTGAGGTGGAGAGTGCCATGAACCACAGGCGCCGCCGGACAATTCTTCGCGACGCTTGTTTCTCCCAAGGGGCGTTAGATGCCTTCAATTCGAGAGATGCGTACCTCCGTGCCGCTCAAAATGGTCTAGCTAGAGCCACGGAGCAATATGTAAAAGATATACGGGTAAGAAAATTTTGGTAATTGTATATAGACCAATACCCCCGAGACATGAAAGAGTTAGAATAACTGATTTAAGGATCATTTGTTATGCAGGTTCTTACAGAAAAGAATTCCCTACTGTCCAAGGAGCTAGAAGAGTGCAAAGCCCATCTAGAGGCCGCACTGGCCGCAGCAGGCGAGCCCAAGGAGACCCCCTCTGGTAATATACACATTGAAAGATAAGTATTTTGCAAAGCAGTGCATGGGTGCGAATCTGACAAATGAAATTGCAGATGGCGCCGGATTGAATCCGAAAAGGCAACACCTCCTACACCAGCTAAAGGCTGGTGAGAAGGTGCTGACAACGGTGAGGCAGGAGAAGAACAATCTCCAGGATGCCAACACCAAGCTGGGCGTCGAGCTGAAAGATGTTCATGCCCAGCTGTCAGACTCCGTGAAGGAGAATCAGCGGCTTCGGCGCGGCATATTTAGTAAGTGCTTGAACAAACCTTTAAAAGAAAGTTCGGCGGGGAAGTCGACTAACAGAGCAATGTCTATAGGTGTGCTAACAGGTCGTCCTGCAGAGGAGATGCCCGGTTCTACGGGTGATCTTCCCGAGCTCTCGCAACTGCTCGATCGAGTTCGGCAGGCGATGCAAGGCGTTGCCCAGGCCCTGTGGCCATCCATCTCCATGCCCGAAGGTCTTGGAGAGCTTGTAGAGAAGCTAAAGGGAGCACGGCGGCGCTTCCGATTGTGGAAGGTATCGGCCTGCTGTCAAGGTGCTAGGGAGCCCTGGGCCATGGTGAAGACGCGATACTCAAAGGCTGACCCCAACCACATGGCCGAGGTCGGTCCTATAGGGCCCGATGGGAAGGAGATCCCTGTAAGCTTTGTATACGGCCAAGTAGAGTTGGCCGCAAAGTATTCCCAGTAGGACTATAAATTAGACAGCCTGTTAGATGGTATTAAAGAGGAATACAATCAGTCAAAATGACTATGTAATTTAATTGACATTTATAATGCCTTCTAGCCGGATTGTAGATCATTTGTCATGGCCGACCTTTTCTCTTCAGCCTCGGGACCTGACGGTCCGGAGTGTGTCCGAATTCCCATACGGTTATATAAGAACCGGGGAATGCATGGAGACCAGGCGTAGGGGTCATTAGTGCGTGAACAGACAAGTGCCCGACTAGTTATGTTATATTACATGGTTAGTAAGAAACATCTTCCAGGGAGAATAGTTCCGTTAGGGGTTCCTTTCCCTGGGAGGCATGCCCTAAAGTGCATGTCCATGCTGCGAAAAGAAACGCAAGAAAAACATCTGGAGGCATATAGATAAATAAAAAAAGATCATCTTTGGTTCACCGACCGAATATTCCCTTAAGAACGCTAGCTTTCGGCTTCACCCAGTCTGAGGTACACGTCCGGCTGACCCGGTAGTAACAATCACAGAGGTGATCCCTTTACCACCTAGCCGAACAATCGGGAACGTAGGGGTAAGCACAGGAGCCAGGCAACCTAGCTTGGCCAAAATTTAAGTCATATCAATGCATATAATGGTGAATAAAAGGTACATGCGGAAGCGTAACACATGTGTTGGGCATGAAACCCGTATAAATAAGCTTCTGTTTAAAGAAGCCCCCAGGTTTAATGAGCGCGGATAGAGCGTCACTTTATGAGCCTTTGAAGGCTATAAGAGAGAGAGAGAGAAGGAGAGAAATGTAAGACAGAAAGTATATAAAAAGTGAACAGAGTAAGGAGACGAACACAGGATCTGGCGCTAGGCATAGAATCTTCGCAGATGGGCTGCGTTCCGTGGGTTCGGCTCAAGTCGGTTATCCAATGCATTTCGCAGGCGGTACGCTCCGCCAGTCAGGACTTGGTCAATTATGAAGGGACCTTCCCATTTGGGCTTGAGGTTAACCTTTTTCTTGTCCGGCAGTCGTAGAACTAATTCGCCAACGTTGTAATTTTTGGCCCGTACTTCTCTGCTTTGATATCTTCGAGCCTGCTGTTGATAGAATGCGGAACGGGCTTTTGCCACGTCACGCTCCTCCTCTAACGCATCCAAACTATCTTGCCGATCGAGCTCGGCTTCACTTTCTTCCTACATGCGCACTCGAGGTGAGTCATGAATTATGTCGCAAGGCAAAACTGCCTCTGCGCCGTACACCATAAAGAATGGTGTGTATCCGGTGGTGTGATTCGGCGTGGTCCGCAGCCCCCAGAGTACGGAGTCGAGCTCCTCTACCCAGTGCGTGTTAGATTCCTTGAGGGACCGCACTAATCTAGGTTTGATGCCGCTCATGATAAGACCATTTGCACGTTCGACCTGGCCGTTAGTTTGTGGATGATAGACGGAGGCATAATCGAGCTTGATGCCCATGTTTTTGCACCAGAGTTTTACCTCGTCGGCCGTAAAGTTCATGCCATTATCAGTGATGATGCTGTGGGGGACGCCGTAACGGTGTACAACCCCGGATATAAAGTCTATCACAGGTCCGAATTCGGTCGTCTTGACAGGCTTGGCTTCTATCCATTTGGTGAACTTGTCCACCATGACCAGTAAGTATTTGTGCTTGTGGGTTCCGCCTTTAAGGGGTCCAACCATATCAAGCCCCCAGACCGCAAAGGGCCAAGTGATGGGGATAGTTTGGAGGGCGGTGGGTGGCATATGGCTTTGGTTTGCAAAGAGCTGGCAACCGGTGCATCGTTGGACTAAGTCCTGGGCGTCTGCCCGGGCCGTCGGCCAGTAAAAGCCTGTACGGAAAGCCTTGCTCACAAGGGACCGAGCTGCAGCGTGATGACCGCCAAGTCCGGCATGAATTTCCGCCAGGAGGTTCCGCCCTTCCTCTTTGGAGATGCACCTTTGAAGGACTCCGGTAGTGCTTTTCTTATAAAGCTCTCCCTCGTGGATTTTGTAGGCTTTGGATTGCCGCACTATGCAGCGTGCCTCATTTTGGTCCTCGGGGAGTTCCTGCCTAATAAGGTAGGCGAGGAATGGTTCTATCCACGGGGCGATGACGGCCATTATTACGTGGGCTGAAGGTGTTATTTCATTGGCAGAGCCACCGATTGTGTCTGAATGTTCAGTGTCGGGCAGTGCGGTTGGGTCCGGGCTGTTATTGTGCGGCTCCCCTTCCCATACTACGGATGGCTTGAATAGCCTTTCCAAGAAGATGTTGGGGGGACTACATTGCGTTTTGCGCCGATGCGTGCCAGGACATCTACCGCCCGATTATTTTCCCGGGCTATGTGGTGAAATTCAAGCCCTTCGAATCGAGCTAACATTTTTAGGACGGCGTTGCGGTAAGCCGCCATCTTTGGATCGTTTGCGTCAAAGTCTCCATTTATTTGGGATATTGCGAGGTTCGAGTCCCCACGCACCTCTAGGCGTTGAATGCCCATGGATACTGCCATCCGGAGACCATGTAAAAGGGCCTCATATTCGGCTGCATTGTTGGAGTCGGTGTACATAATCTGGGGTACATATTGAACTGTGTCTCCTGTGGGGGACGTCAAAACGACGCCAGCCCCCAGTCCAGCCAACATCTTGGAACCATCGAAATGCATGATCCAATTTGAATATGTGCCGTACTCTTTAGGGAGTTTGGCCTCCGTCCATTCTGCGATGAAGTCGTCCAAGACTTGTGACTTGATGGCTCGCCGTGGCTTATAAGTTATGTCGAACGGGAGGAGCTCAATGGCCCATTTTGCAATCCGGCCCGTTGCGTCATGATTATTTATAATATCGTTAATTGGTACTTCCGAGGCTACTGTGATTGAACACTCTTGAAAGTAGTGTCGTAGCTTCCGGGATGCCATGAATACCGTGTACGCAATCTTTTGATAATGCAGGTACCGTGATTTGCAGGGAGTGAGGACAGTGGACACATAATAGACCGGCTTTTGAAGGGGGAATTTGTGTTCGTCCCTTTCTTGTTCGATGACGAGCACTGCGCTTACAACCTGATGTGTTGTTGCGATGTATAATAGCATTGGTTCGCCAGTGTTTGGCGCGGCCAGGACTGGGTTTGTTGCCAATATGGCTTTTATTTCGTCGAGTCTGGCCGTGGCTGCATCCGTCCATTTGAAGTGTTCGGTGCGCCGAAGGAGGCGGTAAAGAGGTAGGGCCTTTTCTCCCAAGCGGGAGATAAAGCGGCTTAGAGCCGCCACGCATCCGGTTAACTTTTGTATTTGTTTGTGGTCCTTTGGGATATCCAGTTGCGACAGAGCTCGGATCTTGGCTGGATTTGCTTCAATTCCTCTACCGGATACAATGAAGCCCAAGAGCTTTCCGGCTGGAACGCTGAAAACGCATTTTTCCGGGTTGAGCTTGATGTCGTATGTTCGGAGGCTATCGAATGTGAGCCTCAAGTCGTCTACTAGAGATTCGACATGTCTTGTTTTGACGACCACATCATCTACATATGCCTCCACTGTTTTGCCGATCTGCTTTGCCAGACATGTCTGAATCATGCATTGATATGTTGCGCCGGCGTTTTTGAGCCCAAAGGGCATTGTGTTGAAGCAGAATGGGCCATATGGTGTGATGAATGCCGTTGCGGCTTGGTCTGATTCTGCCATCTTGATTTGATGGTAGCCGGAATATGCGTCTAGGAAACACAACGAATCGTGTCCTGCGGTGGCGTCGATAATTTGATCAATGCGGGGGAGGGGGAAGGGATCCTTTGGGCAAGCCTTGTTAAGGTCTTTAAAATCAATGCACAGGTGCCAGGATTTGTCCTTCTTTGGTACCATCACCAGGTTTGCTAGCCAGTCCGGATGTTTTATATCTCTGATGAATCCGGCATCCAATAGCTTTGCTAGCTCCTCTCCCATGGCCTGTCTCTTAGGTTTGAAAAATGCCGAAGAGCCTATTTGACAGGTTTGAATCCTGTTTGGATATTTAAGCTGTGCTCAGCCAGCCTGCGTGGGATTCCTGGCATGTCTGAAGGGTGCCAGGCGAAAATGTCCCAGTTCTCTCGTAGGAACTCTCGCAGTGCGGCATCTATGTCAGGGTTTAACTGTGCCCCGATGGAAGCTGTTTTATTGGGGTCCGTTGGATGGACTTGGAATTTGACTATTTCGTCCGCCGGTTTAAAGGAGGTGGACTTGGATCTTTTGTCGAGTACCACTTCGTCCCTATTCACCATGGAGCGCAGCGCCGTCAGTTCCTCAACTGCTAGGGCTTCGGATAGTGCCTCGAGGGCCAGTGCGGCTGTCTTGTTTTCGGCACGGAGTGCTATGTCCGGATCACTAGCGAGAGTGATGATCCCGTGGGGCCCGGGCATCTTGAGCTTCATGTACCCGTAATGGGGTATTGCTTGGAAGATTGTAAACGCTTCCCGCCCTAGCAGAGAGTGATAACCGCTGCTGAATGGAGCCACATGGAACGTGACCGCTTCGGACCTGTAATTATCCGGCGTGCCGAACACCACATCTAGTGTGACTTTTCCTGTACAGCGCGCTTCTCGACTGGGGATTATTCCTCTAAAGGTTGTGCTGCTTCGCTCGATGCGGTTCCAGTCTATTTCCATTTTTTGAAGAGTTTCCTCATAAATGAGGTTTAATCCGCTGCCGCCGTCCATGAGTACCTTGGTAAGACGAAAGCCGTCCACTATTGGACTGAGGACCAAAGCGGCTGGTGCTCGGGCTGTTCGGAATTTAGGTTCATCACTGGCGTTAAAGGTAATAGCCGTGTCACTCTATGGGTTTATTGTTGCTACTTGATAGACTTCGGCAAGGCTGCGGAGTGTCCTTTTTCGCATATTATTTGATGCGAAAGTCTCGAAGACTGTTAATACCGTATTAGGAGATTTTCGCAGATTTTTGCCACCTGCCGGAGTATCCAACATGCTCTAAGGCTGTGAGTTGGTGTGGCATCCTCCGTACTGTGAATTTTACAGGGTCCATTAAGCCATCCTTCCAATACGGTTCCATGCCCTGTAGAGGGTTTTTGCTTTTTGGTGCTTGACCCGGGTGTCTGGCGATGATGCACCCGTTTATTTCGGACTGGGTTTGCAGTCAGGGCCGGATTGTCCCAAAATTTTATTTCGGTTTTCCGGGTGCTTTCCATCGCACAGTACTTTCGTACTATTGACGCCAAGTCAGCGAAGCGTGTGATATCACGGCGACTTGTGGCGTTGAGGATTCCCTTGTCCGTGCAATTATTGCAGAAGAATGAAATCGCATCTTCCTCGCGGCAGTCCTTTATCCTGTTCATAACCAGGAGGAATCTGGCCCAGTAATGATGTATTGTTTCTTCGGGCTCTTGCCTAATTTGGGATAGATCGCTAATGTTCGGGTGGGTGGGTGGAATTAAATCTGAAGCCTCACCCCATCTGAGGCTCAGAGGCTGAGGAATTTCCGAACTCGGAAATTTGGGTTCCTGGACGTTGTCCAATGAATCCAGTCTGTCGCCTGACTCTAAGTTCAGGTCTTGAGTGATATCCTCCCCTCCGCGGGTATCCGGCTTGGAGGGATCGGGAATCCGGACGTAACGAGTCCTCAAGATAGATGAAGGGCCGCCGCACTGTCCCTCTACCACGGCAACGTGATGGCTAACTTGGGGAGAGTTAATCTCTCTCAGGTCGGGTTTAGGCCCAATCTGGTCGTAATCCGTAGCGACTCCTAGGGCGGTGAAGTGATCCAAGAGCTCTTTTATGGAAGAGAGCTCCATGGGATCTAACTGCTCGGCGAGTTCCGAGCTGACATGAAGATTGTTTTCGATGGCCCGAGAGGTCATTGTCGGCGCAGAAGCCGAACGGGCGGTCATAAGAAAACCACCTAGCCGGAGGGTTTGGCCGATAGCAATAGCTCCCTTAGCAATGGTGCCGTCTTTAAAGACGGGGCGAGGCATCCTTCCTGATGGTGATGACACAAAGCAACTCTCAATGAAAGCACCAATGTCGGTGTCAAAATTGGCGGATCTTGGGTAGGGGGTCCCGAACTGTGCATCTAGGCCGGATGGTAACAGGAGGCGAGGGACACGAAGTTTTACCCAGGTTCGGGCCCTCTCGATGGAGGTAAAACCCTACGTCCTGCTTGATTAATATTGATGATATGGGTAGTACAAGAGTAGATCTACCACGAGATCAGAGAGGCTAAACCCTAGAAGCTAGCCTATGGTATGATTGTTGTTGTCTATGTTGTCCTACGGACTAAAACCCTCCGGTTTATATAGACACCGGAGAGGGTTAGGGTTACACAAAGTCGGTTACAATGGTAGGAGATCTGAATATCCGTATTGCCAAGCTTGCCTTCCACGCCAAGGAAAGTCCCTTCCGGACACGGGACGAAGTCTTCAATCTTGTATCTTCATAGTCTAGGAGTTCGGCTGAAGGTATAGTCCGGTTATCCGAACACCCCCTAATCCAGGACTCCCTCACTGGGCGATTCGGATATGTAGATCTCCTTCTCTGTAACCGATTCTGTGTGACCCTAGGGCCCTCCGGTGTCTATATAAACCGGAAGGTTTAGTGCGTAGGACAACAACAATCATAATCATAGGCTAGCTTCTAGGGTTTAACCTCTACGATCTCGTGGTAGATTAACTCTTGTAATACTCATATCATCAAGATCAATCAAGCAGGAAGTAGGGTATTACCTCCATCGAGAGGGCCCGAACTTGGGTAAACATTGTGTCCCCCGCCTCCTATTACCATCGGCCTTAAACGCACAGTTCGGGACCTCCTACCCGAGATCCGCCGGTTTTGACACCGACAACGGCCGCACAGGAGGTAAAAACTTCAACAAATAAACAAGCATTATATTACATAACAGCTCTGTTTAATACTACATGATGGGATAACATGAATATACTCATTCAAAAATAATGTCCTTAGCACATTGCTCCGCTACAATGCGGGATCCCTCCAGGACATCGTCGAAATATCGCGCGGGCGTGCGGTGCTCCTTTCCCTCGGGCGGTCCTTCGATCGCGAGCTTGACAACATTCATCTTCGCCCATTGCATCTTGACACGGGCGAAGACCATCCACGCACCTTCTATACAGACCGACCGCTTGACCGCGTCAAGTCGAGGGCAGCCATGGACCAGCCGCTTCACGAGTCCAGAGTAGCTGACGGGCATAGCTTCTGCAGGCCACAGCCGGATTATTAAGTCCTTCATGGCTAGTTCGGCCACCCTATGCAGCTCGACCAGCTGTTTTAGCTGGTCGCTAAAAGGCACCGGATGTTCTGGCGCAAGGTATTGCGACCAGAACAGCTTCTCCGTTGCGCTCCCTTCTTCGGCTCGGAAGAATGCCGCAACGTCAGAAACGTTGTGCGGCAAATCCGCAAACGCCCCTGGAGAACTCCAAATCCGGGTCAGTAAGAGATATATTGTCTTCACATACTTGCTTTGCATAATAAAAGCCTTACCCGCCGCAATCTTCTTGGCCTCTTGGATTTCCTGGAGGGTGCCTTGGGCTTTGGCCCGGGCCTCTTGTGCACTTTGGCGGACCCTCACGAGTTTGGACTCTTGGTCCGCATTCTGGCGCTCCAAGGACTCGTATTTGTTCACGACATCTTGGATCTCATGCTGGACCTCACCAATCCTAGCCTCATGCTTTTCTCGGGCGGCCCATTCCTTTGCCGCACTCTCCTCGGCCTCGACCAGTGCCTTCTTGAGGGCCTCTACCTCGGTCGCTGCCCCTACGAAAATATCGTGGCACTGTGGTCAGCGCACAAACATTCATCCCTCCCGGATATACACAAAAACATTGCATACCTTGATTGTCCTCCAGCTGCTTTTTCGCATGGCCGAGCTCTTCCTCGGTCTGCTCCAGCCTCTGCTTCAATCCGGAGACTTCAGCAACATGAGAAGTCACCGCCAACAGCGGCGCCTGCTTATTCACATAATCATACCTAGTTAGTCTCCTGCGAAAAACTATTTGATCCTCTGTTCGGCTCTTCTTTTTGAACACCGAACATAGTCTCAGGGGCTACTATCTATACTGTGATTTTCTTTTCAGAAAGTTACATTGCTTACCTCAAAGCCCGTTAGAAGGCTTGTGCAGGCTTCGGTCAGTCCGCTTTTTGCGGACTGAATCTTCTCAATCACCGCACCAATAAGGGTACGGTGTTCCTCAACTATGAAAGCACTTTGCAGTGCTTCTAGTAGAGTATCCGGTGCCTCTGGTTGGACAGAGGTCACCGGCGGAATTGGCACACCTCCTTCTGACGAAGGAGGCCGTCTGTCGGATTCCGGAGCCGTATAGGTCTCCGGGACCGTATTTGGCTGGGGGCCGAATTGGACGTGGCCCCCATCACCAGTCTCCATGGGGTTCTGCTCCCCCATGTGTCTGGCGACCGAGGTCTTTCCCTCTGGCGCCGCCCTGATGGCCTCCTGCGTCTCTCCCTGGTCTGGGATCCTTCGGGACAACACCTCGGCGTCATCCATGACCTTGGGATAGGAGGCCGTCGAAAGGTACCCGCTGTCCTTCGCCTTCGGGTCCAGCGAGTTCCCCGAAGACGAGGATCGCTCGAGGGCGGAACGAGCCGGACTGCAAGTACATGGTTCAACATGTTAAAATCATAAAGTAAAAAAGGCTGATATATGAATGTTGGAAATATGCCCTAGAGGCAGTAATAAAAGGATTATTATTATATTTCCTTGTTCATGATAATTGCCTTTTATTCATGCTATAATTGTGTTATCCGGAAATCGTAATACATGTGTGAATACATAGACACCAACATTTCCCTAGTAAGCCTCTAGTTGACTAGCTCGTTGATCAACAGATAGTCATGGTTTCCTGACTATGGACATTGGATGTCATTGATAACGAGATCACATCATTAGGAGAATGATGTGATGGACAAGACCCAATCCTAAACATAGCACAAGATCGTATAGTTCGTTTGCTAGAGTTTTTCCAATGTCAAGTATCTTTTCCTTAGACCATGAGATCGTGTAACTCCTGGATACCGTAGGAGTGCTTTGGGTGTACCAAACATCACAACGTAACTGGGTGACTATAAAGGTATACTACGGATATCTCCGAAAGTATCTGTTGGGTTGACGCGGACCAAGACTGGGATTTGTCACTCCATATGACGGAGAGGTATCTCTGGGCCCACTCGGTAATGCATCATCATAATGAGCTCAAAGTGACCAAGTCTCTGGTCACGGGATCATGCATTACGGTACGAGTAAAGTGACTTGCCGGTAACAAGATTGAACGAGGTATTGGGATACTGACGATCGAATCTCGGGCAAGTAACATACTGATTGACAAAGGGAATTGTATACGGGATTGCTTGAATCCTCGACATCGTGGTTCATCCGATGAGATCATCGAGGAGCATGTGGGAGCCAACATGGGTATCCAGATCCCGCTGTTGGTTATTGACCGGAGAGTCGTCTCGGTCATGTCTACATGTCTCCCGAACCCGTAGGGTCTACACACTTAAGGTTCGGTGACGCTAGGGTTGTAGAGATATGAGTATGCAGTAACCCGAAAGTTGTTCGGAGTCCCGGATGAGATCCTGGACGTCACGAGGAGTTCCGGAATGGTCCGGAGGTGAAGAATTATATATAGGAAGTGCAGTTTCGGCCATTGGGAGAGTTTCGGGGGTCAACGGTATTGTACCGGGACCACCGGAAGGGTCCCGGGGGTCCACCGGGTGGGGCCACCCATCCGGGAGGGCCCCATGGGCTGAAGTGGGGAGGGAACCAGCCCATAGTGGGCTGGTGCGCCCCCCCCCTTGGGCCCCCCATGCGCCTAGGGTTGGGAATCCTAGGGGAGGGGGCGCCTCCACTTGCCTTGGGGGGCACTCCACCCCCTTGGCCGCCGCCCCCCTAGGAGATCCCATCTCCTAGGGCCGGCGCACCCCCTAGGGGGCCTATATAAAGGGGGGAGGGAGGGCAGCCGCACCCTGAAGCCTTGGCACCTCCCTCTCCCCTGCTACACCTCTCCCTCTCGCAGAAGCTCGGCGAAGCCCTGCTGCGGTGACTGCTGCATCCACCACCAAGCCGTCGTGCTACTGGATCTTCATCAACCTCTCCTTCTCCCTTGCTGGATAAAGAAGGAGGAGACGTCATGCTGACCGTACGTGTGTTGAACGCGGAGGTGCCGTCCGTTCGGCGCTAGGATCTCCGGTGATTTGGATCACGACGAGTACGACTCCCTCATCCCCGTTCTTTGAATGCTCCCGCTCGCGATCTACAAAGGTATGTAGGTGCATCCGATCACTCATTTCTAGATGAACTCATAGATGGATCTTGGTGAAAACGTAGGAAAAATTTTTGTTTTCTAAACGTTCCCCGACAGTGGTATCAGAGCCAGGCTTATGCATAGTTCTCTTTGCACAAGTAGAACACAATTTGTTGTGGGCGTAGATGTTGTCAACTTTCTTGCCTCTACTAGTCTTATTTTGCTTCAGTGGTATTGTGGGATGAAGCGGCCCGGACCAACCTTACACGTACGCTTACGTGAGACCGGTTCCACCGACTGACATGCACTAGTTGCATAAGGTGGCTGGCGGGTGTCTGTCTCTCCCACTTCAGTTGGAGCGGATTCGACGAAAAGGGTCCTTATGAAGGGTAAATAGAAGTTGAGAAATCACGTTGTGGCTTTAACGTAGGTAAGAAAACGTTCTTGCTAGAACCCTCTTGCAGCCACGTAAAACTTGCAACAACAATTAGAGGACGTCTAACTTGTTTTTGCAGCAAGTGTTTTGTGATGTGATATGGCCAAAGTTGTGATGAGATCATGTTCTTGTAATAGGAATCACGACTTGCATGTCGATGAGTATGATAACCGGCAGGAGCCATAGGAGTTGTCTTTATTTTTTGTATGACCTGCGTGTCATTGAGAAACGCCATGTAAATTACTTTACTTTATTGCTAAATGTGTTAGCCATAGTAGTAGAAGTAATAGTTGGCGAGCAAATTCATGGAGACATGATGATGGAGATCATGATGATGGAGATCATGGTGTCATGCCGGTGACAAGATGATCATGGAGCCCCAAGATGGAGATCACAGGAGCTATATGATATTGGCCATATCATGTCACTATTATTCGATTGCATGAGATGTTTATCATGTTTTTGCATCTTGTTTACTTAGAATGATGGTAGTAAATAAGATGATCCCTCATAATAATTTCAAGAAAGTGTTTCCCCTAACTGTGCGCCGTTGCGACAGTTCGTTGTTTCGAAGCACCACGTGATGATCGGGTGTGATAGATTCCAACGTTCACATACAACGGGTGTAAGACAGATTTACACATGCAAACACTTAGGTTGACTTGACGAGCCTAGCATGTACAGACATGGCCTCGGAACACAGAAGACCGAAAGGTCGAGCATGAGTCGTATAGAAGATACGATCAACATGAAGATGTTCACCGATGTTGACTAGTCCGTCTCACGTGATGATCGGACACGGCCTAGTTAACTCAGATCATGTTATACTTAGATGACTGGAGGGATGTCTATCTGAGTGGGAGTTCATTGAATAATTTGATTAGATGAACTTAATTATCATGAACTTAGTCTAAAATCTTTACAACATGTATTGTAGATCAAATGGCCAACGTTGTCCTCAACTTCAACGCGTTCCTAGAGAAAACCAAGCTAAAAGACGATGGCAGCAACTATACGGACTGGGTCCGGAACCTGAGGATCATCCTCATAGCTGCCAAGAAAGATTATGTCCTACAAGCACCGCTAGGTGAAGCACCTGCTCTCCCTGCAGAACAAGACGTTATGAACGCTTGGCAGACACATGCTGATGATTACTCCCTCATTCAGTGCGGCATGCTTTACAGCTTAGAACCGGGGCTCCAAAAGCGTTTTGAGAGACACGGAGCATATGAGATGTTCAAAGAGCTGAAAATGGTTTTTCAAGCTCATGCCCGGGTCGAGAGATATGAAGTCTCCGACAAGTTCTTCAACTGTAAGATGGAGGAAAACAGTTCTGTCAGTGAGCACATACTCACTATGTCTGGGTTACATAACCGCTTGACTCAGCTGGGAGTTAATCTCCCGGATGACGCGGTCATTGACAGAATCCTTCAGTCGCTTCCACCGAGCTACAAGAGCTTTGTGATGAACTTCAATATGCAGGGGATGGAAAAGACCATTCCTGAAGTATTTGCAATGCTGAAATCAGCAGAGGTAGAAGTCAAAAAGGAACATCAAGTGTTGATGGTGAATAAAACCACTAAGTTCAAGAAAGGCAAGGGTAAGAAGAACTTCAAGAAGGACGGCAAGGGAGTTGCCGCGCCCGGTAAGCAAGCTTCCGGGAAGAAGCCAAAGAATGGACCCAAGCCCAAGACTGAGTGTTTTTATTGCAAGGGAAGTGGTCACTGGAAGTGGAACTGCCCCAAATACTTAGCGGACAAGAAGGCCGGCATCACGAAAGGTATATGTGATATACATGTAATTGATGTGTACCTTACCAGTACTCGTAGTAGCTCCTGGGTATTTGATACCGGTGCGGTTGCTCACATTTGTAACTCAAAGCAGGAGCTGTGGAATAAGCGGAGACTGGCGAAGGACGAGGTGACGATGCGCGTCGGGAATGGTTCCAAGGTCGATGTGATCACCGTCGGCACGCTACCTCTACATTTACCTACGGGATTAGTTTTAAACCTCAGTAATTGTTATTTAGTGCCAGCTTTGAGCATGAACATTGTATCAGGATCTCGTTTAATATGAGATGGCTACTCATTTAAATCCGAGAATAATGGTTGTTCTATTTATATGAGAGATATGTTTTATGGTCATGCTCCGATGGTGAATGGTTTATTCTTAATGAATCTCGAGCGTAATGCTACACATATTCATAGTGTGAATACCAAAAGATGTAGGGTTGATAATGATAGTCCCACATACTTGTGGCACTGCCGCCTTGGTCACATAGGTGTCAAACGCATGAAGAAGCTCCATGCAGATGGACTTTTAGAGTCTCTTGATTACGAATCATTTGACACGTGCGAACCATGCCTCATGGGTAAAATGACCAAGACTCCGTTCTCAGGAACATACATACTGATGTGTGCAGTCCAATGAGTGTTGAGGCTCGCGGTGGCTATCGTTATGTTCTCACCCTCACTGATGACTTGAGTAGATATGGGTATGTCTATTTAATGAAACACAAGTCTAAGACCTTTGAAAAGTTTAAGGAATTTTAGAGTGAGGTTGAGAATCAACGTGACAGGAAAATCAAGTTCTTGCGATCAGATCGTGGGGGAGAATATTTGAGTCACGAATTTGGCACACACTTAAGAAAATGTGGAATAGTTTCACAACTCACGCCGCCTGGAACACCTCAGCGTAATGGTGTGTCTGAACATCGTAATCGCACTCTATTAGATATGGTGCGATCTATGATGTCTCTTATCGATTTACCGCTATCATTTTGGGGCTATGCTTTAGAGACTGCCGCATTCACTTTAAATAGGGCTCCGTCGAAATCCGTTGAGACGATACCGTATGAATTATGGTTTGGGAAGAAACCTAAGCTGTCATTTCTAAAAGTTTGGGGATGCGATGCTTATGTCAAGAAACTTCAACCTAAAAAGCTCGAACCCAAGTCGGAAAAATGCGTCTTCATAGGATACCCTAAAGAAACTATTGGGTATACCTTCTACCTCAGATCCGAAGGCAAGATCTTTGTTGCCAAGAATGGATCCTTTCTAGAGAAAGAGTTTCTCTCGAAAGAAGTAAGTGGGAGGAAAGTAGAACTTGATGAAGTATTACCTCTTGAACCGGAAAGTGGCGCAACTCAAGAAAATGTTCCTGAGGTGCATGCACCGACTAGAGAGGAAGTTAATGATGATGATCATGGAACTTCAGATCAAGTTGCTACTGAACTTCGTAGGTCCACAAGGACACGTTCCGCACCAGAGTGGTACGGCAACCCTGTTTTGGAAATCATGTTGTTAGACAACGGTGAACCTTTGAACTATGAAGAAGCGATGGCAGGCCCGGATTCCGACAAATGGCTGGAAGCCATGAAATCCGAGATAGGATCCATGTATGAAAATGAAGTATGGACTTTGACTGACTTGCCCATTGAGCAGCGAGCCATAGAAAATAAATGGATCTTTAAGAAGAAGACAGACGCGGATGGTAATGTGACCATCTATAAAGCTCGGCTTGTCACTAAGGGTTATCGACAAGTTCAAGGGGTTGACTACGATGAGACTTTATCACCCGTAGCGAAGCTGAAGTCCGTCTGAATCATGTTAGCAATTGCCGCATTCTATGATTATGAGATATGGCAAATGGACGTCAAAACGGCATTCCTTAATGGTTTCCTTAAGGAAGAATTGTATATGATGCAGCCGGAAGGTTTTGTCGATCCTAAGAATGCTGACAAGGTGTGCAAGCTCCAACGCTCGATTTATGGGCTGGTGCAAGCATCTCGGAGTTGGAACATTCGCTTTGATGAGATGATCAAAGCGTTTGGGTTTATGCAGACTTATGGAGAAGCCTGCGTTTACAAGAAAGTGAGTGGGAGCTCTGTAGCATTTCTCATATTATATGTAGATGACATACTTTTGATGGGAAATGATATAGAACGTTTGGACAGCATTAAGGCCTACTTGAATAAGAGTTTTTCAATGAAGGACCTTGGAGAAGCTGCTTATATATTAGGCATCAAGATCTATAGAGATAGATCAAGATGCCTCATAGGTCTTTCACAAAGCACATACCTTGATAAGATATTGAAGAAGTTCAATATGGATCAATCTAAGAAGGGGTTCTTGCCTGTGTTGCAAGGTGTGAAATTGAGCTCATCTCAATGTCCGACCACGGCAGAAGATATAGAAGAGATGAGTGTCATCCCCTATGCCTCAGCCATAGGGTCTATTATGTATGCCATGCTGTGTACCAGACCTGATGTAAACCTTGCCGTAAGTTTGGTAGGAAGGTACCAAAGTAATCCCGGCAAGGAACACTGGACAGCGGTCAAGAATATCCTGAAGTACCTGAAAAGGACTAAGGACATGTTTCTCGTTTATGGAGGTGACGAAGATCTCGTCGTAAAGGGTTACGTCGACGCTAGCTTCGACACAGATCTGGATGACTCTATGTCACAAACCGGATACGTGTATATGTTGAATGGTGGAGCAGTAAGCTGGTGCAGCTGCAAGCAGAGCGTCGTGGCGAGATCTACATGTGAAGCGGAGTACATGGCAGCCTCGGAGTCAGCGCATGAAGCAATTTGGGTGAAGGAGTTCATCACCGACCTAGGAGTCATACCCAATGCATCGGGGATGATCAAACTCTTCTGTGACAACACTGGAGCTATTGCACTTGCCAAGGAGCCCAGGTTTCACAAGAAGACCAGGCACATCAAGCATCGCTTCAACTCCATTCGTGAAAATGTTCAAGATGGAGACATAGATATTTGTAAAGTACATACGGATCTGAATGTCGCAGATCCGTTGACTAAACCTCTCCCTAGGGCAAAACATGATCAACACCAGAACTCTATGGGTGTTCGATTCATCACAATGTAACTAGATTATTGACTCTAGTGCAAGTGGGAGACTGTTGGAAATATGCCCTAAAGGCAATAATAAAAGTATTATTATTATATTTCCTTGTTCATGATAATTGTCTTTTATTCATACTATAATTGTGTTATCCGGAAATCATAATACATGTGTGAATACATAGACACCAACATGTCCCTAGTAAGCCTCTAGTTGACTAGCTCGTTGATCAACAGATAGTCATGGTTTCCTGACTATGGACATTGGATGTCATTGATAACGAGATCACATCATTAGGAGAATGATGTGATGGACAAGACCCAATCCTAAACATAGCACAAGATCGTATAGTTCGTTTGCTAGAGTTTTTCCAATGTCAAGTATCTTTTCCTTAGACCATGAGATCGTGTAACCCCCGGATACCGTAGGAGTGCTTTGGGTGTACCAAACGTCACAACGTAACTGGGTGACTATAAAGGTATACTACGGGTATCTCCAAAAGTATCTGCTGGGTTGACGTGGATCAAGACTGGGATTTGTCACTCCATATGACGGAGAGGTATCTCTGGGCCCACTCGGTAATGCATCATCATAATGAGCTCAAAGTGACCAAGTGTCTGGTCATGGGATCATGCATTACGGTACGAGTAAAGTGACTTGCCGGTAACGAGATTGAACGAGGTATTGGGATACCGACGATTGAATCTCGGGCAAGTAACGTACCGATTGACAAAGGGAATTGTATACGGGATTGCTTGAATCCTCGACATCGTGGTTCATCCGATGAGATCATCGAGGAGCATGTGGGAGCCAACATGGGTATCCAGATCCCACTGTTGGTTATTGACCGGAGAGTCGTCTCGGTCATGTCTACATGTCTCCCGAACCCGTAGGGTCTACACACTTAAGGTTCGGTGACGCTAGGGTTGTAGAGATATGAGTATGCAGTAACCCGAAAGTTGTTCGGAGTCCCGGATGAGATCCCGGATGTCACGAGGAGTTCCGGAATGGTCCGGAGGTGAAGAATTATATATAGGAAGTGCAGTTTCGGCCATCGGGAGAGTTTCGGGGGTCAACGGTATTGTACCGGGACCACCGGAAGGGTCCCGGGGGTCCACCGGGTGGGGCCACCCATCCCGGAGGGCCCCATGGGCTGAAGTGGGGAGGGAACCAGCCCATAGTGGGCTGGTGCGCCTCCCCTTGGGCCCCCCATGCGCCTAGGGTTGGGAACCCTAGGGGAGGGGGCGCCTCCACTTGCCTTGGGGGGCACTCCACCCCCTTGGCCGCCGCCCCCCTAGGAGATCCCATCTCCTAGGGCCGGCGCACCCCCTAGGGGGCCTATATAAAGGGGGGAGGGAGGGCATCTGCACCCTGAAGCCTTGGCGCCTCCCTCTCCCCTGCTACACCTCTCCCTCTCGCAGAAGCTCGGCGAAGCCCTGCTGCGGTAACTGCTGCATCCACCACCACGCCGTCGTGCTGCTGGATCTTCATCAACCTCTCCTTCTCCCTTGCTGGATCAAGAAGGAGGAGACGTCACGCTGACCGTACGTGTGTTGAACGCGGAGGTGCCGTCCGTTTGGCGCTAGGATCTCCGGTGATTTGGATCATGACGAGTACGACTCCCTCATCCCCGTTCTTTGAACGCTTCCGCTCGCGATCTACAAAGGTATGTAGATGCATCCGATCACTCATTGCTAGATGAACTCATAGATGGATCTTGGTGAAAACGTAGGAATTTTTTTGTTTTCTGCAACGTTCCCCGACAATGAATGCGTCGGGGTCTTCGAATACTCACGATTCGGCCAGGGGCTTATCCCAGGGGCGCCGTTCTGGGCTGTTGTCAACGTCCCACGCAGAGCTATCTGTGAGGGAGGCCTTCCCCTTCTTGGACGCCTCCGTCTCCAGATTTTTGGAGGCCGCCCTCTTCTTTCCCCCCTCGGGGAGGGGGGAGTTGCTTTCTTCTTCCTCTTCCTCCTCCTTGTCATCTTCAGTGGCGGAGTGAGTTTCAGTGTCTTCGGACACCATGTACGTAGTACCCTTGGGGCGGAGGCAACCTCTGGTCCCCTTGGCCTTCTTCTTCGGCGCCTGGTAGGGCGCCGGAACTAGCATCTTCGTCAAGCGCGGGATGGCTGGGTCCTCGGGTAGCGGAGCCGGACACTGAATCCGCTCCGCCTTCTTCGTCCAACCCTGAAAAAACAGATAGGGAAGTTGGGACATCCTCCTTGAGTAGGCAATTAAGGGATATGTGTGGAAACATGGAGAACTTACCGAACTGGCAGGATGAGCTAGGTCGTGCCCATGGTCTTCGGTTGTCTTCGGCCACGTCTTGTTGGCCTTGAAGAGCACCTTCTAGATGTCTTCGTGTGTAGTCTCGAAGAACCATTGCAGGGTCTTATGTTTGGCCGGATCAAATTCCCATAGGTGGCAAGCCCGGCTCTGGCATGGAAGGTTCCAACGAATTATCATCACCTAAATCACATCAACAAGCTAGACGTTCTTGTCCATCATGCTCCTGATGCGCGTCTGAAGCGCTGTCAGCTCGTCCGATGAAGACCAATCCAGGCTCTTCTCTTGCCAGGAGGTAAGCCGCGTTGGGGCCCCGGATTTGAATTCGGGAGCCGCGGCCCAGGAAGGATCGCGGGGCTCTGTGACGTAGAACCACAGCTTCTGCCACCCCTTGACGGTCTCCACGAAGGTACCTTTGGGCCACGAGACGTTGGGCATCTTGCTCACCATGGTGCCTCCACACTCTGCGTGTTGGTCGTCCACCACCTTCGGCTTCACGTTGAAGATCTTAAGCCATAGTTCGAAGTGGGGTGGAATGCGGAGGAAGGCCTCACACACGACAATGAATGCCGAGATGTTGAGGAAGGAGTTCGGGGCTAGATCATGGAAATCTAGCCCATAATAGAACATGAGTCCGCGGACGAAAGGGTGGAGAGGAAACTCTAACCCGCAGACGAAATGGGGGATGAACACCACCCTCTCATTGGGCTTCGGGGTGGGGACTATTTGCCCCTTGGCCGGAAGCCGGTGGGCGATTTCTTTCGCCAGGTACCAGGCCTCCCAAAGATCGGTGATGTCCTTCTCCTTGACGGAGGAGGCCATCCACTTGCCTTGCGCTGCAGATCTGGACATGGTCGAGTGCTTTCTTGAGGCAGAAAATATGAGGACTTGGGCGCTGGAGCTCGAGAATGGGAGGGCAGAGAGAGAGAGAGAGAAGGTGTGGGTGAAAGAAGGGAATCCTTATCTCCTTATAAAGGCAGTGAATATCAAGCGCCTCCCCACTCACCTTAAAACTCGCTTGTTCCCAAGGGTTGTGCAAACGGCACGGTTGGATTACCCATGCCTGTATTGATGAGAATCCCGTAATAAGGGGACACGATCTCTGCTTTGACAAGACATGCCAATGAGACCGCATCTTGAAGCGGCAGGCCGAAAAACAGTTCGAAATAATGAACGGGTGATGACGTGGTGTCACATTATCAAAAATTATCAGCAGATTGGACTCGTGAAATATTATACTCTCTACGGTGGTGTGTGGTACTTATTTTGCAGATCCGGACATGTTAGTCATATTCGAAGACTGCGTTGGAGTATTCGGAGGAGGAACCCGCCTTGCAATGCCGAAGACAATCTGCGCGCCAAACACCTCGTCATTGAAGCCTGGTTCAGGGGCTACTGAGGGAGTCTTGGACTAAGGGGTCCTCGGGCGTCCGGCATGTTGGACATGGGCCGGACTGATGGGCTACGAAGATACAAGACCGAAGACTCTCACCCGTATCCGGATGGGACTCTCCTTGGCGTGGATGGCAAGCTTGGCGTTCGGATATGAAGATTCCTTTCTCCGTAATCGACTTTGTATAACCCTAGTTCCCTCCGGTATCTATATAAACCGAAGGGCTTAGTCCATAGAGACAATCATAATCAGATAGGCTAGACTTCTAGGGTTTTAGCCATTACGATCTCGTGGTAGATCAACTCTTGTAACCCCCATACTCATCAATATTAATCTAGCAGGATGTAGGGTTTTACCTCCATCGAGAGGGCCCGAACCTGGGTAAACATTGTGTTCCCTGTCTCCTGTTACCATCAACCTCAGACGCATAGTTCGGGACCCCCTACCCAAGATCCGCTGGTTTTGACATCGACAGCAGGGAGATGCAGACATGAATGAGCATTTGTCCCCCGCCGCACCCGGAACCCCGCACCCCATCCATCCGTCCGTCGATGTGGATTGCGCCGTCGGACCATGCTGGGACACATGAGGATTCGACAGCCGGTTGGGGCATTCCAGAGACCTTTCCGCCCATGCAGATGTCGGTAGTGAACGTATGCCACTCACCGCCGCTCATGCGGGCACAGATGAGCACTGGCAGCGGCACTGCCCGGGCTGCCCACTTCCATTTCGACAGAATGACACAACAAGGGTCGGTATGTTTTTATTGCTCATGTACGATCAATTTTGCATATGGCATGCTCAATGGTTTGCATAGGCCACTAGTCATTTTGTACATGATAAATGCTTGCAAACCATGATCATTTAGGAGGTGTTCATGTTGGACATGATCATTGATCAATAACAATCAAGGTCTGACCCAAATGGAGTACGAATTGGGGGGCGCCGCATTTCAAGTTGGGACAACATCCGATCCCTAGCTGAGCAAAAAGAAGAAGGGGGAGACTGCGAAGACAAGAGGCATGCAACCCTTTTGCAAGCGGAGCAGAACGCAAGGATGGCCTTGGAGCAAGCAACATGGATGGCGTCCGACGAGTTATCCGACCAGCAAGCGAGACATCTGTCATGCTCGGACATTGATTTCATTTTGGCATGTCCGGATTGTTGATCTATGATTTGCTTTACTTTGTTTCAAATATTGAATTCGGACAATTTGTATTGTACGATCGACGTGCATGGATTGCATGGATTTGAGACTCCGCATTTGAGGTATGTGGATGTGCGGCAGCCCATATGAGGGGCCGGCGGGCATAGTCTGTGAACGCGTTATAGGCCGGATTTGCCAAGTCCGGCTGTAGATGCTATTAGAACCTTTCCACCTAACTTGAAAAAGAAAAGTCGATCGAGCGAGAAAAGATTGAACCGTAGATGAAATGGAGAGGTAGATTGATGCAAAAGTACCATGAGGATGAGACTGTATGCGGGTCAGAGCATCTCCAGCCGTCGGCCCCCAGGAGGCGCTAAAAACCGCCCCCTGGGGGCGCACCAGCGCAAAACGCGCGTTGGGGCATGATGCCACCCAGTCGTGGTGCCGACGGGATTTTTTGAACGGCACAAACACGGCGAGTTCATGCATATTTCGGTGACTTCAAACCAAATTCAACCAAATACGTCCGCTCATACATATTTAAAGTATTTTATAAAAAGAAAAAAAACACACTACTAGGCCCGCCTGCCGTCTCGCTCGCCTCGCCGCTCCTCGCCGGCCACCGCCCTTGTAGTTCTACATGCAGAGGAGGCTGTAGAACCGCGTGTAGTCGCCGCCATCGTCATCGTCGTCGCCCCCGCCTCCGTCGTGGTCGCCGTCCCTGCTGCAACCCTCCCCCGATTGGCGCGGCGGGTTGGACGGTCCGGCGGCGTCCTCGTCGTCGTCGCTGTCGAGGATCACGACGTCGTGCTCGTCCTCGCGCCCATGCTTGCGAGCGGCGATCTCCTCCGGGGCCCGGGTCTGCCGAGTCATCTCAGTCCGGAGGTAGTCGTCGCGCACCCACCGCAGGGCATCCGCGTCGGAGAAGCCGCGCTGGGCTATCTCCTCGTACTCCGGGGGGATACTGGGCTCCGGTTTGGGCACGACGAGGATGAGGCGCCCGGAAGCGGGGGTGGAGTCGGCGATGCGGATACCGGAGCTGCGGGTGCGCCGGCTGACAGGCGTGTCCTGGGGCTCCGGCTTGACGGGGCGGAGGCAGGGAGAGCCGGTCGACCGACCGGATGAGGAGGAGGACGCCCCAGGGTCCATGCGCCTCGGCATCCATGAGCTCCCACGGTGGCGAGAGAAGGACGGGGGGAGGGGTACTCCAGCCTCGGCGTGTTGCCGCCCTCGATGTACTCGAGGACGGCATCCAGCGTGCGGCCGGGCACGCCCCACCATCTGCGCCGCCCCTCGGAGTTGAGCCTGTCGGAGGGCACGATGCCGTTGGTGGCCTCGAGCTGCTCGGCGTGACGGCGGCAGAAGTACGGCTCCCAGAGCGGGCTGTCGGGGACATAGCGCTGCCCCTCCCTCGCCGCCCGCGGCAGAGAGGCGTGGATACACGCGATCTCCGCACGACGCGCCGCCCCGGTGGGCGGTGGTGGCACCGGGACCCCGCCGGCGCTGATTCTCCACGCCCCGGGAACCCGCATGTCCGGCGGGACCGGGTACTCGGCCTCGAAGAGGAGCCGAGTTTCGTCCTCGTGAAGGTGGCGGCGGCCGAAGCCGTTCGCCGCCGTGCCGTCGCCTGGGAATCGTTCAGCCATTTCTTTGAACTGGGATGGTGAAGGGAGAGGGAGGAAGGGGAGAGAGGGCGCGTCGGTGGTGGAGACTCTGTGCGTGCCACCGGCGTGCTGGGGTCGGCTTATATACGTGGAGGCGGCGCGAGCACGCGTGGCCGCCTCGTCTACGCATGGCATGCGCGGGGACGCGCATCGTTACGCCTTCACTACGCCGCCAGAGAGGTATCAATGGCGGAGGCTGACCGGCGCGGCAGCACGCGGCAGCTTTGGCATTGATTCACTATGGAAAACGAGTCGATGAGGACGACGAAGCGGCGAGAAGCAAGACGAGTCGCTGGCAAGGAGGGCCCGCGGCTCTTTCGCGCCAAAAACGATTCGCCCGGTGCCCCCGAGCACCCCCAGCACGCCGGGTTCGGTTTGGGTCCGCCAGCACCAATTTCGACCCGAGCCGGCAAAAATTGGGCCCTTGGGGGCGCGATTGGGCCGATTTTTTTACGCCGGCGGTGTAACATCCCAAATTTTCAATTTGGAATGTTTATACATTAGATCATCTGCATATCATACTTTATTGCTTTTGGCCTGATCCAGAAATTCTACGCCATTCAAGGACCCACGGAGAGAGTTGGGGATTTCGTTATTTTCATATATGAGTTTTCTCAAATTTTGAAAATAGGATCATTTGATTTTATTTATTTTACTTCAATTATTTATATTATAAAAATATGAGAGAGGAAATAAAATGACTTTCCCAAAATGAAGAAATATTGAGGATTTAATAAAAAAATCGAATAAGTTTTTATTTCAGAGTTTTGGCTAGTTCTTTTTGAATTTAGGAAAAACTACACGTTTTTCAAAACTGCATTTTAGGGCCTAAAAATGTTCATCTCGGTCTAAATATTTTATTTAGACGGTGAAAATTTATTTTGGCACTTTTAGAATTTTATTTTATTTTCTAGAAATTTTCTTAGTTTCGGCGGAATTTGTTTAAAAAAAAGTACCGCGCGCCTGACTAGGCCAAAGGCCCAGCCGAGCCAGGCCAGGCCCGCGCCGTCGCCGCCTTCCCCGCGGGAGTCCGACTCGCCGCTGCCGAGTTCGGCCGGGGCACACCTCCCGAGGCCGACCCTGACCCGGCGCCCCCTTCCCCAAGCCGCCGCCCCCCCCCTCTTAAATACCACCCGCCATCGCCTCACCCGCCACCCCGACCTGCCCCGCCTCCCGCAGCAGCTGCGCCGCCCGCCGCTGTGTGCCGCCGCCGCCGCCGTGTGCCGCGCTCGCCCCCGCCGACGCCCGCGCCGCCCGCCGCCGACGCCCCCACCCCGTCGGAGCCCTGAGTTCCGCCGGTTTCCGACGAGGTAGCCACCGTCCGCCGCCGGTTTTCTGAAGAAAACTGATTCGGGTTTTTTTTAAACCCTAGGTTTTTTATATTTTAGATCGATTTATTTTAATTTTTTCGGTTCACTTATTTAGCGAGCGTTCGCTCGTTCGTTCGTTCTAACGGACGAGTTCACCGTTTAGTTTCAGTTAATGAACATTCGTCAGTTTTTCTTTTTCTCGGATTTTCCGCGATTATTTATGATCGCGATTTCTGATCCAAATTTCGTTTTAGTATAACTTTTCGCTCGTTTATCGGAATGAGGCGATTTAAGCGCCTAGAGTTTCATTTCGAAACCCTCTTTCCGTTTAACCAACTCAAACAAGTTTTTGCTTCTGTAAAATTTGACTTAATTCCAGATTAGTATTCGAAGCTTGTTTCTTTCGCCGTTTGAGTTTCGTTGTTTTGTTCGATTTGTTTCTTTTTGCTAACCGGGGTTCTTAAGTTGAACTTTCTGGTTAGATCTCTTATTTGAGTTTTACCTATGCATTAGATGAGTGCTTATTTGTATGCTTGTTTGTTTGCGATAGAGTACCCGGAGTGCACCGCTTGCTACTTCAAATCTCTAGGTTTCAGGGATCATCAGCAAGGCAAGTAACACTTTGATCATACCTCTTTACTACCCAGTTTTATTGCATTAGATCAATCCTCAAACAATTGCATGGTTAGGATCTGAATAAATTGTGGGTTGGGAAGTAGATGAGGTAGTACCTATTGCCTGTTTTATTATCAAACCTTTGGGAGTTACTTCTATGTTTGCTTATGCCATGCTATGCTAGTAGATGTGGATTGGGTGAGTGTATCCATGACAGATGTGAGATTGTTATTTAATGGTTTACTTAAGGTGGTAACTTTAACACACATCTGGGTGAATTGAGGCACCTGGGTATTCCAGCGATTACCTGTTTTTCTTTATGGACCGCCACCCAGGCTCAAAGGGGTCATGAGATTATTCATACAGGAAACTTCCGTGTGCAGCCACATGCTACTATGGGCTCTAGCATAGCTGATTAAGTCATGTGAACTCTTACAGTGGTAGACTAGCAGATGTAGGGGAAAGTAGGTGTAATGGTCTACCCGATCGTAAGGTGCTAGCGCTTCTGAAAGACTATGTATCGGTCATCCATTTCTCAAACACCGTGTAGTGCAAGAATCCCAACGGAGGAGATCGAGTCTTGTGGGAAAAAGTGCGCAAACATCTGCAGAGTGTATAAACTAATCATGATTAGCCGTATCCCCGGTTATGGACGTTTTGAGTATCTAGTACTTGGATTATCATGTGAATCTCATCATGTGACTTTAATTATTTTTGTTGAGTTTTAATGATGATGCTTAATTGGGATTGAGAGGGTGTCTACACTCTCAATGTTTAACAACCACCATGTTAGTTAAATAAAATTTATTCCTTTGCAGTAGGGAAAAATTGGCTTTACGCAAAACTATAACCATAGAGCTTTCCACCAGCCCTATATGCATGCAGTATAGCCCAGTTTTGTTCATTACTCTCTATGTGTTACATTGCCAGCATATTCCATGTGTTGACCCGTTTTCAGGCTGCAATGTTCATGTTGTAGATTTTTCAGACGACGATTAAGGTGCCTTAGGTCGTGGTTCTATACTCAGTGATGCCGTTGGAGTTGATGGACTCACTTATCTTCCAAGCCTTCCGCTGTTATCATTATTAGATGGCCTTAATCCATATTATTTGTAATAAGTTCTCTTTGGAGACATTCGATGTAATAAGTGTGTGGTTGCTACTCTGTTATAAATCCTTCAAGTAATGTGCGTGTCAGCATTACTGATACGGAGGAGATCGAGTCTTGTGGGGAAAAGTGCGCAAACATCTGCAGAGTGTATAAACTAATCATGATTAGCCGTATCCCCGGTTATGGACGTTTTGAGTATCTAGTACTTGGATTATTATGTGAATCTCATCATGTGACTTTAATTATTTTTGTTGAGTTTTAATGATGATGCTTAATTGGGATTGAGAGGGTGTCTACACTCTCAATGTTTAACAACCACCATGTTAGTTAAATAAAATTTATTCCTTTGCAGTAGGGAAAAATTGGCTTTACGCAAAACTGTAACCATAGAGCTTTTCACCAGCCCTATATGCATGCAGTATAGCCCAGTTTTGTTCATTACTCTCTATGTGTTACATTGCCAGCATATTCCATGTGTTGACCCGTTTTCGGGCTGCAATGTTCATGTTGTAGATTTTTCAGACGACGATTAAGGTGCCTTAGGTCGTGGTTCTATACTTAGTGATGCCGTTGGAGTTGATGGACTCACTTATCTTCCAAGCCTTCCGCTGTTATCATTATTAGATGGCCTTAATCCATATTATTTGTAATAAGTTCTCTTTGGAGACATTCGATGTAATAAGTGTGTGGTTGCTACTCTGTTATAAATCCTTCAAGTAATGTGCGTGTCAGCATTACTGATCCAGGGATGAAACTGAAGCACAGAGATCGGACTGTTTGAGGTCTGGTCGCTACAAGATGGTATCAGAGCACATGCTGACTGTAGGACACAACCACTAAGATAAAGCCCTAGATCACTACTCTCTTCTCATTTCTGACTCCTCATCTTTTCTACTCTTTTAGGGTGGCGGATGCAAGGAACAAGTTCTCGCAACCGGATGAAGATACACCCTTTGTACGCCACCTGAAGGAAGTCACTAAGTACCTGAACATTGGAGTACCAAGCTTCACCGGGACCTACAACGCCACTTTACCCGAGGAGGAGCGCTGGATGATCCAAGTTCAAGTTCTAGGAAGGACATTTGCGCCGGTCACTGAGCCTATAGAGTTTTCCTTTGATGCACCAACCTGGAGTCTAGGAAAGAGCATGGCAGCCCACATCACCATGGGACGTATTGGAGAAGTTTACCACAATGAGCTTAAAGACACTATCTACCAGATCTCTGGGCACCGAGATGAGCAATGGGAGATGATCAGCACTAGGAAGGATAGATCAATCGCAGCTTTTATCCAGGAGTTAAACCAGCACATTCGACGCTAGGAGAACCAGATGTGCGCAGGCATGATAGATCTGAAGAAGGCGATGACAAGAATCACGGAACTGGAGGAAGAACTCAAGGCTACACGTGAATATTATGAGGAGGAAATCGAAGTATTAGTGGAGAAGAATAACGACCTGACTAAGAAGATCGGAATATTCATGGGAGACCCCACACCAGTAGAAGAAGACGAAGAACCCAAGGAGATTCGCCCAGAAGACTACATCATCATCGACGACACCGACTCTAACCTGAGCGATGATGACTTTGAAGACGAAGCTGGAGCAGATATCATGGAGTCTGCAACCGAGGAATATTTTTAGTAGACCACCATATCAGTAGTAGTATTCCACCATGTAAATAGAGTAGTCCGATGCACTTTTGCGATAGTTAGACCGATTGTATGACTTGATTGATGAAGTGATTTTGTTTGTGTTTGTCTCATGTGCATATGGGTAGTGCTTTCTCATTAGACCTCATTCTATTCTAATATCTCCCCTCTAAACCCATCAGATGCCTCCGAGACGTGACAATGGATTTGCTTTCCCACCGGAGCTCACTCAGTTGATCCAGCAGCAGAATACCCTGATGTAGTTGCTAGTCCAGAATCAGAATCAGGGGAACAACAACAACAACAACCCACCACCACCACCTGTTGATCACTTAACCCGTTTCCTTAGACTGAATCCGCCAGTGTTCTCCAGTAGCACCGAGCCTATAGTAGCAGATGATTGGCTCCGCAAGATTGGAAGGGAGTTAACCACTACAGGATGTACTGACGCTGAGAAGGTGCGTTTTGCCGCACATTAGTTGGATGGACCAGCAGCATCATGGTGGGAGAATTACACTGTCACCTACCCTATAGCCACGGTGACATGGGACCAATTTCAGCAAGCTTTTCGTACTGCCCATATTTCAACAGGAGCTATGGCCATGAAGAAGCGTGAGTTTCGCAACTTGCGCCAAGGAGGACGGACAGTTGGCCAATATGTGGATGACTTCAGTAAGTTAGCATGTTATGCCCCGGATGACGTTGCTACGGATGCAGCTAAGCAGGAGAAGTTTCTGGAAGGACTGAATGATGAGCTAAGAATGCAGTTGATGGTAGCAACTTTCAACAACTACCAGGAGTTGGTAGATTGTGTTCTTATGATTGAAGGGAAGCTGCAGCAGATTGAGAACCGCAAGAGGAAGTATGGACAAGGGAAGTACAATTCAGGAGCTCAGCAGAAGCCATGTTTTACCCCGAAATCGGGAGGACATTTTCAGCATACCCATGGAGGAGGGAATTCGCATAATCATAACGGCCCCAAGAATGGTAATGGAAATGGGGGAAGCAATGGTCAGAACCATACCAACCCATCAACCCCAGCCAAGAGAGACCTGAGCCAAGTCACTTGTTATAAGTTTCAGAAGACTGGACATTATGCCAATGAATGTCCTGAAGCCCAGAATGGAAATGGCAATGGAAGCTCTCGGAAGAAGCCGAACCCTTTCAACAGGGGACAGGTGAACCACGTTAACGTGGAGGAGGTTGAAGCCCAGCCAGATGCAGTAATAGGTAAGTTTTTGGTTAAGTCATTTACTGCAATCGTTCTTTTTGATACTGGTGCATCGCATTCATACATCTCAAGGGGATTTGTGGATAAGTATAAACTGCCCACCAAGGTTCTTAGAAACCTATGTTAGTAAGCTCACCAGGAGCGGAGTATATGCCCAGTCGAGGATGTTTTCAAGTGCCATTTAGTATAGGTAGGCATGTGTTCCCCTTGGATTTAATCATTTTGGAATCACAAGGTCTGGATGTAATTCTGGGTATGGATTGGCTATCGATGTATGGAGGAAACATTGATTGCGCCAGTAAGTCGATTTTGCTTACCACCCCGGAAGGGAGAAGGATCAAGTATGTATCAAGACATGAGCCGAAGAGGACACAAGTAAATACCTTATCAGGAGTTGTGCAAGAGGAAGTACCAGTGGTGAAGGATTTCCCTGATGTATTTCCAGACGAGTTGCCGAGCATGCCACCGGATAAAGACATTGAGTTTTTGATTGAGCTTTTGCCAGGCACAGGGCCGATAGCTAAGAGACCGTACCGCATGCCCGCACGAGATTTGGAGGAAATTAAGAAGCAGATTAAGGATTTATTGGATAAAGGCTATATTCGCCCAAGTTCTTCACCTTGGGGATCACTAGTACTTCTAGTGGAGAAGAATGATGGATCATTGAGGATGGTTGTTGATTATCAAGGATTGAATGAAGTAACCATTAAGAACAAGTAACCACTGCCGATGATCAATGATCTGTTTGACCAATTGCAAGGAGCTAAGGTATTTTCCAAGATCGATTTGCGATCAGGATACCATCAGTTAAAGATTAGAGAGCAGGATATACCTAAGACGGCTTTTACCACCAGGTACGGGCTGTATGAGTACACCGTTATGTCATTTGGTCTGACTAACGCACCTGCTTATTTCATGAACATGATGAACAAGGTGTTTATGGAGTTTTTGGATAAGTTCGTCATGGTGTTCATTGACGATATTTTGGTCTACTTGAAGAATGAAGAAGAACATAAGGAGCATTTGCGTTTGGTACTGGAGAAGCTCAAAGAACATCAGTTGTACGCCAAGTTCAGCAAATGTGAGTTTTGGTTGAAGGAAGTTGGATTCCTCTGATAGGTTATATCCGGAGAAGGAATAGCAGTAGATCCCACCAAGGTTGACACTGTGACAAATTGGGAAGCCCCAACAACAGTTGGAGAGATCCGGAGTTTTCTTGGACTCGCAGGATACTACCGGAGATTCATTGAAAATTTATCGAAGATTGCAAAACCTATGACGGAGTTGTTGAAGAAGGATACCAAGTTCAAATGGACTGAAGAATGTGAGGCCAGTTTCTAGGAGTTGAAGAAACGTTTGGTTACATCGCCAGTGTTGATTCTGCCATATCAGCGCAAGGATTATGAGGTATATTGCGATGCTTCACGTCGAGGACTTGGAAAAGTGCTTATGCAGGAGGGAAGAGTTGTTTCATATGCCTCATGACAGCTTAAGCCCCATGAGTTGAATTATGCTACACACGACTTGGAGTTAGTAGCCGTAGTGCACGCATTGAAGACGTGGAGACATTTTCTCATCGGAAACCATTGTGAGGTGTACACGGATCACAAGAGTTTGAAGTACATCTTCACGCAGAAGGAGTTGAATCTCAGGCAAAGGAGATGGTTGGAGCTCATCAAGGATTATGATATGAGGTTGCATTATCATCCCGGAAAGGCTAACGTGGTAGCTGACGCATTGAGCCGGAAGAGCCATGTCAACACACTAATGACCGGAGAGTTACCAAAGGAGTTAGCCGAGGATCTTCATGAGCTATGTTTGGAGATAGTTACGAGAGGCTATGTAGCAGCATTGGAGATTCAATCTACTTTGATGGATAAGATCAGAGAAGCTCAGAAGACTGATAAGGAGATTGCCACTATAAAGGAGAAGGTGAGCAAGGGAAAAGTTAAAGGATTTCATGAGGATGAATACGATACCTTATGGTTTGAGGACCGCGTTTATGTGCCTAATGATCCGGAGACCAGGAAGTTGATTTTGCAAGAGGCCCATGATTCGCCGTACTCGATTCACCCAGGAAATACCAAGATGTATTTGGATTTGAAAGACACTTTCTGGTGGACCAGAATGAAGAAGGATATTGCGGAGTATGTAGCAGTTTGTGATGCATGTCAGAGAGTGAATGCAGAGCATCAGAAGCCAGCAGGATTGCTACAGCCTTTGCCAATACCCGAATGGAAGTGGGATAAGCTAGGCATGGATTTTATCACGGGATTACACATGACCTGTTCAGGCTATGACTTGATATGGGTTGTAGTCGATCGCTTGACGAAGGTAGCTCATTTCATCCCAGTGAAGACCACTTACACCAGTGCTAAGTTGGCAAAGATATACATGACCATGATCATATGTCTGCATGGAGTTCCGAGGAGCATTGTATCAGATAGAGGAACCCAGTTTACCTCAAAGTTCTGGAATCAGTTGCACGAAACCTTGGGTACCAGATTAGAGTTCAGTACAGCTTTTCATCCGCAGACAGATGGACAGACCGAGAGAGTCAATCAGATTTTAGAGGATATGCTGAGATCTTGTGCGCTAGATTATGGATCTAGTTGGGATGACAACTTGCCATATGCAGAGTTCTCTTACAACAACAGTTATCAATCCAGTTTGAAGATGGCCCCTTTTGAAGCTTTGTACGGAAGAAGGTGCAGAACACCATTGTCGTGGGATGAAGTTGGAGACCGCCAGTTGTTTGGACCAGATTTGATTAAGGAGTCTGAACAGAAGGTGAAGTTGATCCGAGATAGGCTCAAGGTAGCCCAGTCCAGGCAAAAGAGCTATGCAGATTCTAAATGCAAGGAGACAATTTACGAAGCCGGAGATAGAGTTTATCTTCGTGTATCTCCATTTTGAAGAGTTAAGCGCTTTGGAGTTAAGGGAAAGTTAGTGCCACGTTTTGTGGGACCATACAAAGTTTTGGAACGCATGGGAGAAGTTGCTTATAAATTGGAATTACCCGAGAAATTGTCAGGAGTTCACGATGTGTTCCACGTTTCCCAATTCAATAAGTGCCATGCAGAGATGGCGGATATACCGCTGAGAGATACAGTGCCGCTGGAAGCGATTCAGTTGGATAGTGATTTAACCTATGAGGAGAAACCAGTCAAGATTCTGGAGTATGCCAGCCGAGTCACCCGCAGTGAAGTTATCAAGTTTTGCAAAGTTCAGTGGAGCCACCACACCGAGGATGAAGCCACCTGGGAGCGAGAAGATCTGCTGAAGGACCACCCTCACCTACTTTCTAGCCAACCTGAATCTCAAGGGCGAGATTCATCTTAAGGGGGTAGGTTTGTAACATCCCAAATTTTCAATTTGGAATGTTATACATTAGATCATCTGCATATCATATTTTATTGCTTTTGCCTAATCCAGAAATTCTACGCCACTCAAGGACCCACGGAGAGAGTTGGGGATTTCGTTATTTTCAGATTTGAGTTTTCTCAAATTTTGAAAATAGGATCATTTGATTTTATTTATTTTATCTTTAATTATTTATATTATAAAAATATGAGAGAGGGAATAAAATGACTTTCCCAAAATGAAGAAATATTGAAGATTTAATAAAAAAATCAAATAAGTTTTTATTTCAGAGTTTTGGCTAGTTCTTTTCAAATTTAGGAAAAATTGCACGTTTTTCAAAACTGCATTTTAGGGCCAAAAAATGTTCATCTCGTTCTAAATATTTCATTTAGGCGGTGAAAATTTATTTTGGCATTTTTAGAATTTTATTTTATTTTTTAGAATTTTTATTAGTTTCGGCGGAATTCGTTTTTTTTTAAGTACAGCGCGCCCGACTGGGCCAAAGGCCTAGCCGAGCCAGGCCAGGCCCGCGCCGTCGCCGCCTTCCCCGCGGGAGTCCGACTCGCCGCCACCGCCGAGTCCGGCCGGGGCACCCTCCCGAGGCTGACCCCGACCCGACGCCCCCTTCCCCAAGCCGCCGACGCCCCCCCTCTTAAATACCGCCCGCCGCCGCCGCCTCACCCCGCCACCCCGACCCGCCCCGCCTCCCGCCGCAGTCGCACCGCCCGTCGCCGTGTGCTGTTGCCGCCGCTGCGTGCCGCGCTCGCCGCCGTCGACGCCCGCGCCACCCGTCGCCGAAGCCACCCCACCCCGCCGGAGCCCCGAGTTCCGCCGGTTTCCGACGAGGTAGCCTCCGTCCGCCGCCGGTTTTCTGAAGAAAACCGATACGTTTTTTTGAAAACCCTAGGTTTTTTATTTTAGATCGGTTTTTTTCGGTTCACTTATTTAGCGAGCGTTCGCTCGTTCATTCGTTTTAATGGACGAGTTCACCGTTTAGTTTCAGTTAACGAACGTTCGTTCGTTAAGCTGTTCGTCAGTTTTTCTTTTTCTCGGATTTTCCGCGATTTTTTCTGATCGCGATTTCTGATCCGAATTTCGTTTTAGTATAACTTTTCGCTCGTTTATCGGAATCTGTCGATTCAAGCGCCTAGAGTTTCGTTTCGAAACCCTCTTTCCATTTAACCAACTCAAACAAGTTTTTTCTTTTGTAAAATTTGACTTAAGTCCAGATTAGTAAACCAAGCTTGTTTCTTTCGCCGTTTGACTTCCGTTGTTTCGTTCGATTTGTTTATTTTTGCTAACTGGAGTTCTTAAGTTGAACTTTCTGGTTAGATCTCTTATTTGAGTTTACCTGTGCATTAGATGAGTGCTTATTTGTATACTTGTTTGTTTGTGATAGAGTACCCGGAGTGCGCCGCTTGCTACTTCGAATCTCTAGATTTCACGGATCATCAGCAAGGCAAGTAACACTTTGATCATACCCCTTTACTACCCAGTTTTATTGTATTAGATCAATCCTCAAACAATTGCATGGTTATGATCTGAATAAATTATGGGTTGGAAAGTAGATGAGTAGTACCTATTACCTGTTTTATTATTAAACCTTTGGAAGTTACTTCTACGTTTGCGTATGCCATGCTATACTAGTAGACGTGGATTGGGTGAGTGTATTCATGACAGATGTGAGATTATTATTTAATGGTTTACTTAAGGTGGCAACTTTAACACACATCTGGGTGGATTGAGGCACCTGGGTATTCCGGCGATTGCCTGTTTTTCTTTATGGACCGCCACCCAGACTCAAAGGGATCATGAGATTATTCATACTGGAAACTTCCGTGTGCAGCCACAGGTTACTATGGGCTCTAGTATAGTTGATTAAGTTGTGCGAATTCTTACAGTGGTAGACTAGCAGATGTAGGGGAAAGTAGGTGTAACGGTCTATCCGATCGTAAGGTGCTAGCGCTTCTGAAAGACTATGTCTCGGTCATCCGTTTCTCAAACACCGTGTAGTGCGAGAATCCTAACGGAGGAGATCGAGTCTTGTGAGGAAAGTGCGCAAACCTCTGCAGAGTGTATAAACTAATCATGATTAGCCGTGTCCCCGGTTATGGACGTTTTGAGTATGTAGTACTTGGATTATCATGTGAATCTCATTATGTGACTTTAATTAATTTTGTTGGGTTTTAATGATGATGCTTAATTGGGATTGAGAGGGTGTCTACACTCTCAATGTTTAACAACCACCATGTTAGTTAAATAAAATTTATTGCTTTGCAGTATGGAAAAATTGGCTTTACGCAAAACTATAACCATAGAGCTTTCCACCAGTCATATATGCATGTAGTATAGCCCGGTTCTGTTCATTACTCTCTATGTGTTACATTGTCAGCATATTTCATGTGCTGACCCGTTTCCGGGCTGCAACGTTCATGTTACAAATTTTTCAGACGACGAGTAAGGTGCCTTAGGTCGTGGTTCTATACTCATTGATGCCGTTGGAGTTGATGGACTCACTTATCTTCCAAGTCTTCCACTGTTATCATTATTAGATGGCCTTAAGTCATATTATTTGCAGTAAGTTCTTTTTGAAGACATCCGATGTAATAAATGTGTGCTTGCTACTCTGTTATAAATCCTTCAAATAATTTGCGTGTCAGCATTACTGATCCAGGGATGACACTAAAGTACAGAGATCGAACTGTTTGAGGTCTGGTGGTTACAGGCGGCCGAAAAATCGTCCGGGGAGCCTTGTTAGGAGCGCGGCTGAAGATGCTCTCAGTCGCCACTCTATGCGGGCGAGTCACCGCTCCCCATCAATCCTACCATACCCGCAGAGCGCGGAAAACCCTGAGACTACCCACAATGGGAGTAACATAGGTAGTAACATCACACATATCTAGGTTAAATAGGTGATGTGGCATACAACAAATGAAGAAAGAGATGAAAGTAGTAACATAGCTAGTTATTACTAGTATGAGTAACATCACACATATCAAGGCAAAATGTGTCTATAGCCTAATAAATAAAGGGCTTCATGTTATCACACATATATTACTTCCCATTATAGAGGTAGTAACATAGACTAATAACATGAGCATGTTACTAGTCCATGTTACTACCCATTGTAGCTAGTTGAGGAGGTGGTTTCCAAGCCTATATACACCCGTATCCGCATCCGTATCGCTAATTCGCTACGCCGCCTGCCAATACAGTTGCTCCCATCCATCCATCCATACTCCACGGTAAACGCCGCCACCCGTGCCGTCCTCGTGGTCGAAACGCCGCGATACACATCCACCGATCCCTGTCCGATGGCGAGTGGGCCGTTGTTTATGCTCTCTTCCGGCAGCGAGCGACGGCGAACGCGTCGCACCTCCGGCCATCGCCGTTACCACCGCGTACGAGAAAGAGAAGATCTGACCGATCGGCTCCGCAGGGCCGGGCAGTCGGTCGCCACGGCGCTGTCCGCCCCGGAACAAACGCAGAAAACGCGAGGGGATACAACAAGGGCAGGCGGCCCGCGGTGGGGGGCCGCCGGGCCGGCTGAAGTTGTCGCGCTCCCTCTCACTCCCACGTTGCCCGCCCCTTTGTCCTCTACCTATCTTTTCTGTTAGACCATTCGACGCCACGTCCGCGCGCACCGAGCAGGCCGGCCGGCCGGCCGATTATAAAACCTCAGTGCGAGCAGGTGCTCCACTCGCACTGCTACTACACTCGAGCTACTCTTCTGCCACTCTCTTCTACTTTGCCGTGTTCTTCTCTCACGGATCGGATCGGATCAGATCAGATCAGATCACCATGAGCTCCAACGTTCAAGGTGCGTTGAGCCGATCGATCCTGAGGTTTGCTGCGGTGAGCTGGTTGTTGGGCTGGCTCATGGATTCTCCCTACTGGCTTACCTGATCTTCGATTTGTTTTTGCTGTCAGGTGAGGGTGAAGTCCCCGTCTACGAATCGGGTGCAGATGTGAGTTCCTTCTCCCCCTCCTCAATTTGTGATAGAGCCAAGCAAATCTAGCTAGAGAAAAGCTCTTGATCTGCATCGGCCTTTGACGTACTGTGTAGTACATGTCTGACACGCAACTAAAATTGCACGAACTGCCACCAACTTTTGACGTCGGTATACTTTGTCGGGAGCTCGCATTATTGATGCCACTCCCTGATCTGTTTCTCCTTTCACTGTGCATGATGAGTAGACACACACTATTTATATTTTATTTTGTGGTTTGTTTGCACAAATTTATCTAAATGCAAAACAGCCAAAATACGACTACTATGTTGGACCAATTAAGTCGATCTCAGCTATGAGCCTATGACTCTTTTACTTTGTTTGCGTTGATTAACATATGCTTGCACGATCAAATGATCAATGGCTGTCCATCTCGGCGCGCGTACAGGCCCTGCAGAAGCTGCAAGAGAAATGGAAGTCCACGGCGGCGCCGTACCCGGCCATGTACTCGAGCTTCTTGGGCGGGATCATCCTGGACCCGGCCATGATGGCCCTCCCCATCGACGACCACATGGTCCACCGCGGCCACGGCGTCTTCGACACGGCCATGCTCCTCGACGGCCACCTCTACGAGCTCGACACGCACCTCGACCGCTTCCTGCGCTCCGCGGCGCAGGCCAAGGTGGGTACCCCGTTCCCGCGCGACACGCTGCGCAGCATCCTCGTGCAGATGACGGCGGCGTCCGGCTGCCGGAAGGGCTCCATCCGGTATTGGCTCAGCTCCGGCCCCGGCGACTTCCTGCTCTCCTCCAGCGGCTGCCCCGGCCCGGCCTTCTACGCCGTCGTCATCCCGTCCGACTACGCGCAGTGCCGCCACGGCGTGCGCGCCGTGACCACGTCGGTGCCCATGAAGCCGCCGCTGTTCGCCACCATGAAGAACGTCAACTACCTGCCCAACGTGCTGTCCATCATGGACGCGGAGGAGCGCGGCGCGTTCGCGTCCGTGTGGGTGGACGAGCAGGGGTACGTCGCCGAGGGCCCCATGGTGAACGTCGCCTTCGTCACCCAGGGCGGCGAGCTCGTGCTCCCGGTGTTCGACAAGATCCTCAGCGGGTGCACCGCCAAGCGGATGCTGGCGCTGGCGCCGAAGCTCGTCGAGGCCGGCCTACTCAAGGGCGTCAGCACCCAGCACATCACCGCCGCCGACGCCAAGCGCTCCGTGGAGATGGCCTTCGTCGGCAGCGGCCTGCCCGTGCTGCCCATCGTCGAGTGGGACGGCCAGCCCATCGGCGACGGTAAGCGTCACCCGCTGTCAAAGCTGATCGATTGTTTATTGGAACAAGATAGCATGCGTCCATGGATCGTTGCGTTTGGTTGGTTATAATTGGTACGTGTGATGCAGGGAAGGTGGGGAAGCTTATGCTGGCGTTGTCCGATCTGCTCTGGGAGGACATGAAGTCCGGGCCGGACAGGGTCGCCGTTCCATACAAGTGATGCAAGGGAGGGGAATGCTGGAGAGATGGCGTGTGCATGCGCACGGGCACGATCGTTCGTGTACAAGATAGTGTGTGAGCCGAGCCGCAATTTGGTGCCCGTACTGTTTGTCACTTGACTTGTCAAGTCCTGTTCTGTATAACTGTGGTATGTGTGTGCCGGATGGACTCACCAAATGAATAATACGATCTTGGGTCTTTCGCGGCATTGGAAGAGAAATGACACACATACGGCAGAATTTTACGGGTTAAGAGCATCTCCAACAGGCGCGGCAAAACGCGTGCCCGCACGGTAAAAACAGTTTTTCACGCGCGCTAATTGGTTCCGCGCGCTCCAGCGGTGGCGAGAAGTTACCGTGCGCGGGAAGCGTTTGCGCGCGCGGGAGAAAGCGGCACGCGGCGCGGTAGATTTGGCACGCCGCTTCACGCGCGCCTATAAAGTCTCGCTTTTCGTCACGCGCACAGAACAGCCACGCGCCCTCCTCCTTGCCGCTTCGCCGCTTTCTGAGCCACCATCGCGCCACCATGCCACCGCGCCGCCGGGGTGCTTCGGATTTTCGCGGCGTCCGCGAGCGTCCCAACGGCTGGTACTCCGCCGAGATACGGTCCGGCGACGTCCGGCTCGGCCTCGGGACGTTCCGGAGCGCGCGCGAGGCGGCCCGCGCGTACGACGCGGTGGCGTGACGCTTGGAGAGGCCCCGGTCGCAGATGAATTTCCCGGACGTCTTCACGCGCGAGGAGGCGCAGCGCCTCGCCCGTCCGCCGCGTCTCATCGCGGACATGGACCGTGCCGACCATTCTCGGCGGCAGCGCCGTCTCCTCGTCGCCGAGGAGGACGAGCGAGCCATGACGGAGTGGCGCCGTCACCACCCAGAGGACGTCGACGCTGAGCGTGCCTACTGGGCGGAGAGGACGGCAAGGCGCCGCTCGGAGCAGGCGGACCGGCGTCAGCGGAAGGCAGTGGCGAACGAGCAGTGCGACATCGTCTCCGCAGGTGGGAGGTCGTTCTTCACCTCGGACGATGAACGTTGGGACGACATATGACTCTCAACCTCGGACGACACCGAAGAGAGTGATGATGGTGATGGTAGTGACTTGGAGTAGTTTTCTATCTATGTATGCCGTAGTAGTTTCTATCTATCTATCTATCTATGCCGTAGTAGTATCTATCTATCTATGTATGTCGAACTATCTATCTATCTATGCCGTAGTAGTTGCACCGATGTAAAATATCTTTGTATCGTTTTTTATCTATGTAATTTTAATTTAAAAAATATTATAGAATGAGCGCGCGCTGCATTTTACCGTGCCTGCTGGAGCTGCACGCGCGCGGCTTTTCAGCGCGGCTGCTGGAGCAAACGCTGCGCGCCGCGCCAAACCAGGCGATGGGCACGCGCCAAATCCGTTTTTACTGTGCGGCGCGTTGAGCGCTTGTTGAAGATGCTCTAACGTAGATGCTTAGGGCATCTCTAGCGCTGACCTCCAAATAGGACATTGTATTCACATGTCGACCGGTGAGAACCAATCCGCAAACGGCAGGGCCGGAGCCAGGATTTGGACATAGGGGAGGCCAAGCAAAGTTTGAAAAAAATAATTGCTTTATTGCTATAGAGTATAGACATGTGGTAGTTACATTTAAATTAGTTATATAATCTCGGTGATTTTCAAAGTATATTAACAATTTCATTAGAAGAGAATTCAGTTGTGAATTCCTTTCAAAGCAAGTTTTCATGCAATGCTCAAGCAAGTCGTGTCTCGTTTTACTTTGAAAACATGCCCTCTAACAATTAAGCCGAAATAATATTCCTAGTGTTTGGCGACCCTTTTCTCTTGATAAATATAAATCATAAAAATGACATCACAAGTCACATAATTAAAAGAATTGAAATTTGATGTACAAATATGATAGGTATAAGGTGGGAACTGATCGAGATGAGCAAGCAGTTGTTAGTTGTGCTAACCTTGGCTAGTTGGCAGGAGAATTAACGAGCTCACGATCGCACTGACGTCGCCTTTGATCTAATCTGGAATTGATTGACAAAATGTGCAGGAAGAGCGTGAAGTAGAAAGGATGTGCGGCAAAGCCAATTTCCTTGATCGTTTGTTCAGTTGCTAAATTGTGCAGATCCAGCATCCTAATGCAATCATCGTGATTAATAGAGTAATACACTAGTTTATAGACAACACTAACCGCACCATACTAGAATGGTAGGATTTTAATTCATAATAACTGATAGCTAGAAGTACGTACAACTAGTACCTTCCTCTATCTGATCTTCGTTTCTCCCGGTAAAACTCTGATCTAATGAAGCCTCCTCCTCCTGCCTTAGTCCTTAGCTACTGGACAAACAGCGAACAAAGACGACAGATCAACGCAGCCGATGGGGTAAGGGCGGCGGCGTGGTGAGCGCCTTACCTGAGCGGGAACGGCAGTGGCAGCCGGGCAGCCAGCGGCTGGGCGGCGGCTGCAAACAACGCCCTAGAACCTAGTGCAAGGACAAGATCAAATAATCGATCGCACGGGGCAATCAACAAAAGGCCACAACCACATGACAATGACATGGGCTATTGGGCTTCAGTCTAGGGTAGTTATTATATTAGTACTTATATGGGCTAATTTCCCTAAAAAAATCTTATATGGGCTAATGACGTGATTATCTCCGTCCAATTAGCACATCTACAGTATACTACTACCTGCTAGAAATCGTTGGGAGGGGGGGCGAGCGATTGGCAGGGGTCTAGCCCCTGCTCGCCCCCTGTCTCCGCCTCTGGCAAACGGTGATGCGAGAGCCGGCCATCCAACTGTATCCCATAAACGTTCACACAGGTCCGATCAATTTGAAATTTAAATGCACAGCATCCGATCACAACCAAAAGGAGACAAGTATGTAGTGTAAATTTTTTACATTCCCGATCACAGAAGAATCTCCGTCTGACAGTCTGTGGGACAGGCTGTCCTAGTAGTCGTCGCCTCCCCCTTTCCATCCACCTCCTTCTCCGTCGCTTCCTTCTTCGTCATCTCCGGTTGATCCTTCAAGCGTTTCAACATCCTAAAAACTGACGGCTTGCACGATCATCCTTGCATCGTCATGCATTCCCTCCATCTTCAAGGTCAACATTTTGAAATCCTCCGAAGCAGTTGCAATCTCAACCTTCTACTTTTTGAGCTTGGCCTTCTTCTCTTTAAGCTGGAGCTTCTTCTCGGTCGCCGGTTAGACCTCTTGAATTTTCCTCCTTGACGTCAGAGCGCCTGACACATGCCTCCTTCTTCGCCAAGCTGTCGAAGTTCCTTAAAAGCATTGATTTTGGCTTAGGATTTACTTGCCTTTTTTCCTTAAAGCCTATATAGATAGACATAGACTAAGGGCATTCCGGCCAACAAGTTGTATATCTAGTCAAATGACCAACACATATAACAATCTACTTGCTCGGTGATTTGTGCACCACTTGTACACTGTCCGATTAGTTGCTTCAAATGGCTACAATACTTGGACACGAGCTCTTGGATGATGTACAGGAGAGGGTTGAGTCATGGCAATTTTGCCGCGAGCTCTGCCAGTTTTGGGTGGACCGAGGGTGTCGAAGTCCTGCGTGGATGGTGTCCGAACTCCCGCAAAGCCCCTGGTTTGCTTCTGGTTTGTGGGAAAATAGTCATCCGAACTGGTCCTCAGACCGACACAAGACGTCGTTGGATGGATTGTCGGGTCCGGACCGCTCGGTCCAGGCGGATAGAGAAGGTTTGAGGGTCCATGTTGGAGAGGCCCTTAGCTGGGATTTTTTTGATTGGGGGGATTCATGGTGAGAGGTCCACCCGAGCTGAAATTCGAGGAGGGGGGAGTATTTTTTTGACTCGAAACTCGGGGATCTTTATTCCTTTACAGAAATTCGATTACAATCAGCCACAAGGGTTCTAACAAGAAACCCCGGACTTTCGTCGAACCAGCAATCAGTGCTACTAATAGTAGTTGTGTGTTTTGCACATAAATCTGTTGGAGTGTTAGCTTCCCTCATAACATGACAAACCGAGAAGGATGCAAACACTGAAGACCTTTCCCCCTATTTCCTCGAAGATAGGCCCCACAATTGAACGATCATTGTGCCACGAAGGCCAGAGGTTGACAACCTCTAAACAGTCTGTCTCCATCATCACATGCAAGAAGCCCATTAACTGGGCAAATATAACACCTTCTTGCAAAGCCAAAACTTCAGCTATAAATGGATCGGTAACCCTGGAAAGGGTTTGCTTCAAGCTCCTTGCTAAGAGAGACACGATCTTGCTACACCTCCTCCACCTCCATTCTGAGAATTAGAGTCAATTGGCCCATTGGTGTTTATCTTTATCCACCTCAGTTCGGGGGGTCTCCAGCACTGTCCTTGTCGCTTTTCTTGCCCCCTCGGAGGCATTTCCAGTATTGAGAGATCATACCTTACCCTTTTGACCGCATGAACTGGATCGAAAGGCTCCTTTTCATGTGTCCAATTGTTACGAGACATCCAAATAGTGTGCATGACCGTTATGATTTTGCATCTGTACTTATCAATGAACCTTTCATCAAGCACAATATCCCGAGCCCATGTGTCTGGATGTAGGCAAGGTAATTTAACATCTAGGGCCTCTCTTGCTGCATCTAGTAGTTCTTAGCATGGGAACATGATACAAGAGCATGCATCATAGTTTTCATCCATTACTTCACAGATAACACATCTTGCAGTAGACCAAATATGGAGATGCTTCAGCGTTATTAGTATAGTAGGATTCCTCGAAGAACTCTCCATCAAAATACCCGAACTCTCAGGATTACCTTGAGTTTCCATAGAGCAGACCAAAGGTGAACATCTGATGATGAAGTCCCTGCTGCCGCCCCTTCCTCTAGAGCTCGATGCTCGTCATGAGTCACAAGAGCATGATATGTTGTTTTGACTGAATATTCACCTGATCTTTCTAATGCCCAACTCAAAGTATCTTCTCCACCTGACGCCCACAAAAGGATATTAAGAATGGCAGTTGTGTCTGGTGCAAAGAAATTTCTCTTGATTGTTTTGATGTCCCAATATCCATTTTGATTAATGAGGTCCGAAACATGAGTGAGGTCCTCATTTCCTACTCTGCAAATTGGTTTCAATGTGGTTGAGTCAGGAATCCACCAATCATTCCATATGCAAATTGTTGAGCCATCCCCCACTCATTTCAACAACTCCATTTGCAGTGCTTCTCTCCCGAAGATGATCGCTTTCCATGTTGCTGAAGATTTACCTGGAGCTTGAGCCTGCATAAAATCACACTCCTGGAAGTACTTCCCTTTGAGTACACGTGAGCATACTGAGCGAGGATGTATAATCAAGCGCCATCCTTGTTGCCCGAGAAGTGCCAAGTTGAACTTCTCAAAATCTCGGAATCCCATGCCTCCCTTGGTCTTCAGTGTAGCTAGATTCTCCCAAGAAATCCAGTGTAATGAATGTTTGTCAGCGGAGCTGCTCCACCAATACTTTTCCATGCAAGACGTCAATCGCTTGTAGATTTTTTTGGTTAGTTGAAATCAACTCATACTGTGAAGCGGGATGGACTGAATGATGGATTTCAGATAAACTTCTCTCCCCGCGCACGCAAAGTCTTTTTCACACAAACCTTTCATTTTCTTCCGGCTTCTCTTGCAAATGTGCTCAAACGTGCCACTAGTGGTCCGTCCGACTGCAGCTGGAAGACCGAGATATCTTTTAGTGAAACCTCCACATGAATACCCAATGAATGTGATGCGGAGCATCCCAAGGTCATCCTCATGGACCCACCATCGTCTCACCAAGTGCCTAGCGGACCCATGACATGAGCACGGCAAGAGCTCTCGAAACCGAGGTGACATCTCTCCTTTCACAAGTTTACTTCGATGCACATGAGACATGGCTACTACCTCAAATGGAGACATTATGCATACTCAGGTATCAAGGAGTTAGCCATGAAGAAGCTAAGGAGCAAGGAGAATCATAAGAGGAAGATGGACGGGAAGAAGAAGAGCTGCGGAAGAAGCTATAGGCTCCGGACGACCGGCCCATCCCGGATGTCCGGCCCTTGAAGATCACACCAGCCAAAGGAAACCAGGCCAGCGCATGCTACAGTGGCCGGACATCCGACCTGGACCAGACGTCCGACACCTCCCAGGCTCCGGACGACCGAGCATCTCCGGACGACCGGCACACCCACACCCGAGCCGAATATATGGATTTCCGAAGCCCTCAGGACGACCGATGCCCCGGACAACCGACCCCGGCCGGACGTGCGACCGAAGACCACCCGAGCTGAATCTACGGACATCCGACGAGCACCTACGTCCGGACCCTCGCGAGCCTCCGGACGACCGATGACTCCCGGACGTCCGACGCCTGTGTGCTATTATGTGTTGGGCCGCAGCCCATGTACCCCTTCACCCACCTAGACTATATATACTCTTCTCCTACCTACGTTTTAGGGTTAGCATTGGTTTAGCTCATATTTAGAGATAGAGCATTGCTCATCCACATCGGATCTACTCCACGAGAGAGACCGCGGCCCCTCTTTAGAGAAGATCCCTTTGGATTCAAGACCCCTTTACGGGAAGATCCCCTTGTGGATGCAACACCTCCTCACAGAGAAGACCGTTACCTTTGTATCGTCCCTAGTTTACCGTGGATCGTGTGATCTCTTTTGTACTCGAGGATCTAGCATATGTGTGACTATTTCTTGTTGGTTTAGTGATTCTCTCATGTTTCCCCTCGTGTTTTCCCTCGTGTTCTTCGTGTTCTTCGTGGGATCCGCTCCTTTCGTGAAAGATCGGGCGATTAGGGTTCTACCCTACATCATCTTGGTATCTAGAGCCACGTTGATCATGATTTCAGAGCCTCCCCGTTGTGTTTCTAGCCTTGTTTTTGTTGATTTTGTCCTTAATTCAAAAATTCCCCACAAAAATAGCCCCAATTTTTTTTGTTATTTGTTGGTATGCTGAAATTTTGTTGGATTTGATCCGTGGATTTGCTTTGCCTTGAGTGGATCTAGCTTTCCCACCTTGTCTCCACCTTTTCCATCCACAAATCCCCTGGATTTGACCCCTTTCACCTCATCCCCCTCGCCCACGAGCTGTACATCCCGTGCCCGAAAAGTGCCCAGGCACCAGACGTCCGACAAACTCCGGACGCCCGATGACTGGACGACCGGCCCATCCCGGACGTCCGACGTTACCTGACGAAACTGAATTTTTTTCAGTTTGGTCACCACCACCGCCCCACTTCCGCATACTCACTCCTAACACCTATACACCATCACCACTTCCGCATACCACCACCATTGCTTACCCATTTCACACTCCGACACGTTTGCCACTTCGAGCTTTGAGAATTTGAGTTGCGGTTCCGTGTCCTATTGTGTTTCAGCTATTTAGGTACAGTTCGACATCAACATCACCGCCGCTCATCTTCGCCACAGACGCGTCAACAATAACGACCACCTCGACTACATCTTAGTATTCATGCCACCATTTTGACACCATACCGTATGCAAGAAGTGGTAACCTCACCTTGGTATTGGACATATCATTCTTTCCATTACTTTGATAACCATCATAGCCTTACTCCTTTGTGTCGCTTACCCATCGAGACTAGCCTTTGAGTATTGCCGGCAACGCGACTTGTGCACATTAGAGATCATACTTCCCATAGAATACATACATCATTGGTGCATATATTGGTATCATCTCTTGTGTCACAAGGTTATCATCGCATACACAATTGCTATCTTGGTTCGTGAAGAATTGCATGAGAAAAGAGCACAAACAACAAAGAGCTAAACAATCTTTTAAGCAAAAGGAAAGATAAGCAAAGAGCTTTTAAGCAAGAACCATTGCATCATACAACATTAAGATTGTCATACTAGATCATCTTGGATCATATCGAAACACCATACATAGAGCATACTTGGGATAGAAGTCGATGCATTTTTGTTTAGTAGGTTGTGCACAAGTCTTCGTATCCGCCTATTGTGCAATCGTGCTAGCGTCTCTCTAGTGTTGTGCAACAAGAGCATTTTTGCGGATTCCACATTTTGGCTCACGCTTGGTTGCACGACCCCACTTATCTCTTTGCGTGTGTGTTTCCGTGTACCTTATCTTGCTTGGTTTACTTGTTGCATTGCAAACTTGCGAATCTTTTCCAACATTATTGAAGCTCACTAACAATTGCATCAAATTTTGTGCCACCATCCTAACCAAGCTCCACCATAAGATTTTACTTGTGTAGGTGTGACAAACCGACAAGAATTGGTACCAATTGTGCTATTTCCTTGTTCCACATTGGAGTGATCATTGATCCACCTTCAACTTCGGTCAAGGTACATTTGGTATACGTTCTTCTCTTTCTCCCACTCACATATTTCTCTTGGAATGATGGATAGGCCAAGTACTTCTACCAACCCACTCTTCATTGGGCAAGACGACGACATGAACTCCTACGTCACCAAGAGCCACCTCTTTGGTGCACAACGTGCTTTGCATCAAGAGCAACAAGCAATGAGTGAACACATCGACAACCTCGCCACCGACTTGCGAATCTCCGAGCAACATACAAGGGATTACTTTGACCACAAGGTCGACGATCACAAGAAAGAGAACGACGCAAGAATGGGCGAGATTCGTGCTTTGTTGCTGAACTGCTCTTCTTCCACTTCGTCCTCATCAAGACGGAGCCGCTCAAGTCGACACTCTGACTTCACCCTCTCCGGCTCAAGTACACCGACATCGAACACTCTTCGACGTGCCGCATGCAACGATCGTCAAGCAAGCCTCAATTCTCTACGCGACACCGACTCTCAAGAGCACCGCACCGTCAAAACCAAGCTGCCTTTGCGCAAGCACAAGAACGGAAACAACAATACCAACATGAAGAGGAAGAGCGAGTGCGTCTACACCAAGAAGCACAAGATGCCGAGGCACAATGTCAAGCGCAACGATTGCGAGATGCTCAAGCACTTGAGGCGCAACAAGCCCTCCAAGATTCAAGTCGAGTCGTAGCCAACCGAGGACGACAAGCTCGTGAACATGAAGAGGCATTTCGCGAAGAAGCTCACGAACGAAGATTTCAAGATCGCGCGCAACATCAATCTCGACAAGTTCCTCAACAAGCTCGCCAAGGACATCAAGTTCACCAAGAGCATGAAGACAATGGGAATCCTCCACGACAAGAGCAACATTAGGTGGACAACCCTCCTTGCCAAGAGCAACACGAACTTGACAATCCTCAACAACTTGGGCATCATCATCCCTGACCCCAACACAATGAAGAGCAACACTACGGCAAGCTAAAATTCACCATGCCCAAGTTCAATGGAAGCAACGATCCCGAAGAGTACCTTTCATGGGCATTGAAGGTCAACAAAATCTTCCATTTTCACAACTATGACAAAGAGAAGAAGATCGCGATGGCATCCCTTGAGTTCCAAGACTATGTCCTCATTTGGTGGGAACAAGTCATCGAGCGCCGTGAGGCAAGAGGTGAACCACACATCACTATGTGGGCGCAAATGAAGGATGTCATGATAGCATGCTTCATGCCTATCTACTACAACCGTGACCTCTTCAAGAAACTTCAACTACTCAATCAAGGAACCAAGAGCGTTGAAGAGTACTACAAGGAAATGGAGATTGCCATGATACGAGCCAACGTCACGGAAGATGATGAGCAAAGTATGGCACGTTTCTTGAACGGACTCAATCATCCTATCAAGAAGATCGCCGACTTCCAACCATACTCGAACCTCATCGAGCTAGTGCATCAATCTACCAAAATGGAACGCCAAGTACAAGATGATTTCAAGTATGCCAAGTTCTCATCCAAGACATACGGCTTCTCCAACACCCAAGCTTCAACGACTCCAACACCGTATACCAAACCTTCTACAACGAACGTCGACAAGTTGAGTTCCAAGAAAACTTCGACTACTCCAAGTCATCCTACTACAAGCAACTTCAAGCCGAGAGCTTCATCATCATCAACCCCCACCGATGAGACCGTCAGGACAAGTTCCTTCAAATGCTTCACATGCGGAGGCCGATGCCACAAGTTCTATGAGTGCACCAACAAGCAGATAATGATCCTCAACGACAACGGCACTTATGGCTCAATGAGTGAAGGAGAAATGGAAGCCCTTGAGCAAGTGGCCACACACCGGCAAGTGAACGATGAAGAGGAACAAGTCTTTTGCGATGAAGATTCAAGTCCCGCTATAGTTGTCTCCAAGGTCTTGACTCTTCAAAGTCACCAACAAGAAGACCAAAGATGCCATATCTTTCATACCAAGGCCGACATCAATGGAAGATCCGTCAAGGTCATCATCGATGGAGGGAGTTGTCATAACCTCGCAAGTGAAGAACTTTGCTCCAAGCACCAATTGCCCAAGACGAAGCACCCACATCCATACAAAGTTCAATGGCTTAGCGACTCCGGCACTATCCAAGTCGAGCATCGAGTACAAGTCTTCTTCAAAATTGGTGCCTACGAAGACACTTTGGAGTGTGACGTCGTTCCAATGACCGTTTGCCACCTTCTCCTTGGACGCCCATGGAAATTTGATAGAGGTGTCATCCACAACGGCCAAACGAACCACTACATCTTCAAGATGAAAGGAAAGGAGTACGTACTTCGCCCCATGTCTCCAAGCCAAGTGATTGCCGACAAGCAAGCCACCCATCGTGGAGAGAATAGTGAGAGAGCGAACCACCAAAAAGAGAGTGAGTGCCACAAGCCCAAATCGAGTGCCTCCATGATGAGCGAAAAGAAGAACTTAGTCCTATTTTCCACCAAAAGTGAGATAAGAGGAGTGTGTGAGAACCCATCTAGTGTCCTACACTATGTCCTTTTGTGCAAGGACAATGCAACACAAGCTAACACCTCTCACGCTCTACCTTTAGTGTTCTCTTCTCTTTTGCCGGAATTTCAAGATGTTTCCCCCGATGAGCTACCTCCGGGACTACCTCCATTACGAGGCATCGAGCACCGCATCGACCTCATCCCTGGAGCACCTCTTTCGAACAAAGCTCCCTACTGCATCAACCCCGAAGAAACCAAAGAAATACAGAGGCAAGTAAAGCATCACATAGACCATGGACATGTGCGCAAAAGTTTGAGTCCTTGTGCCGTTCCAGTCATTCTTGTGCCAAAACGAGATGGTAGCTTTCGCATGTGCTCCGATTGTAGACCTATCAACGCCATCACTGTTCGCTATAGGTATCTGTTGGGAAACGTAGTAATTTCAAAAAATTTCCTACGCACACACAAGATCATGGTGATGCATAGCAACGAGAGGGGAGAGTGTGATCTACGTACCCTTGTAGACCGACAGCGGAAGCGTTATGACAATGCAGTTGATGTAGTCGTACATCTTCACGGCCCGACCGATCAAGCACCGAAACTACGACACCTCCGAGTTCTAGCACACGTTCAGCTCGATGACGATCCCCGGACTTCGATCCAGCAAAGTGTCAAGGAAGAGTTCCGTCAGCACGATGGAGTGGTGACGATCTTGACGTTCTACCGTCGCAGGGCTTCGCCTAAGCACCGCTACAATATTATCGAGGAGTATGGTGGAAGGGGGCACCGCACACGGCTAAGAAAACGATCACAAGGATCAACTTGTGTGTCTATGGGGTGCCCCCTGCCCCCGTATATAAAGGAGTGGAGGAGGGGAGGGCCGGCCCTCTCTATGGCGCGCCCTAGGGGAGTCCTACTCCCACCGGGAGTAGGATTCCCCCTTTCCTAGTCCAACTAGGAGTCCTTCCATGTAGTAGGAGTAGGAGACAAGGAAGGGGAAGAGGGAAGAGAAGGAAGGAGGGGGCGCAACCCCTCCCCTTAGTCCAATTTGGACTAGGCCTTGGGGGGGCGCGCGGCCTGCCTCTCCCTCTCCCCTAAAGTCCAATAAGGCCCATATACTTCTTCCCTCGTATTCCCGTAACTCCCCGGTACTCCAAAAAATACCCGAACCACTCGGAACCTTTCCGATGTCCGAATATAGTCGTCCAATATATCGATCTTTACATCACGACCGTTTCGAGACTCCTCGTCATGTCCCCGATCTCATCCGGGACTCCGAACTCCTTCGGTACATCAAAACTCATAAACTCATAATATAACTATCATCTAAACCTTAAGCGTGCGGACCCTACGGGTTCGAGAACAATGTAGACATGACCGAGACATGTCTCCGGTCAATAACCAATAGCGGAACCTGGATGCTCATATTGGCTCCCACATATTCTACGAAGATCTTTATCGGTCAGACCGCATAACAACATATGTTGTTCCCTTTGTCATCGGTATGTTACTTGCCCGAGATTCGATCGTCGGTATCTCAATACCTAGTTCAATCTCGTTACCGGCAAGTCTCTTTACTCGTTTCATAATACATCATCTCGCAACTAACTCATTAGTTGCAATGCTTGCAAGGCTTATGTGATGTGCATTACCGAGAGGGCCCAGAGATACCACTCCGACAATCGAAGTGACAAATCCTAATCTCGAAATACGCCAACCCAACATGTACCTTTGGAGACACCTGTAGAGCTCCTTTATAATCACCCAGTTACGTTGTGACGTTTGGTAGCACACAAAGTGTTCCTCCGGCAAACGGGAGTTGCATAATCTCATAGTCATAGGAACATGTATAAGTCATGAAGAAAGCAATAGCAACATACTAAACGATCGGGTGCTCAGCTAATGGAATGGGTCATGTCAATCACAGCATTCTCCTAATAATGTGATCCCGTTAATCAAATGACAACACATGTCTATGGTTAGGAAACATAACCATCTTCAATTAACGAGCTAGTCAAGTAGAGGCATACTAGTGACACTTTGTTTGTCTATGTATTCACAGATGTATTATGTTTCCGGATAATACAATTCTAGCATGAATAATAAACATTTATCATGAAATAAGGAAATAAATAATAACTTTATTATTGCCTCTAGGGCATATTTCCTTCAGTCTCCCACTTGCACTAGAGTCAATAATCTAGTTCACATTGCTATGTGATTTAACACCAATAGTTCACATCATCATGTGATTAACACTCAAAAGGGTTTACTAGAGTCAATAATCTAGTTCACATCGCTATGTGATTAACACCCAAAGAGTACTAAGGTGTGATCATGTTTTGCTTGTGAGAGAAGTTTAGTCAATGGGTCTGCCACATTCAGATCCGTATGTATTTTGCAAATTTCTATGTCAACAATGCTCTGCACGGAGCTACCCTGGCTAATAGCTCCCACTTTCAATATGTATCCATATTAAGACTTAGAGTCATCTGGATCAGTGTCAAAACTTGCATCGACGTAACCCTTTACGACGAACCTTTTTTTTCATGTCCATAATCGAGAAACATATCCTTATTCCACTAAGGATAATTTTGACCAATGTCCAGTGATCTACTCCTAGATCACTATTGTACTCCCTTGCCAAACTCAGGGAAGGGTATACAATAGGTCTGGTACACAGCATGGCATACTTTATAGAACCTATGGCTGAGGCATAGGGAATGACTTTCATTCTCTCTCTATCTTCTGGAGTGGTCGGGTTTTGAGTCTTACTCAACTTCACACCTTCCAACACAGGCAAGAACTCCTTCTTTGACTGTTCCATTTTGAACTACTTCAAAATCTTGTCAAGGTATGTACTCATTGAAAAACTTATCAAGCGTCTTGATCTATCTCTATAGATCTTGATGCTCAATATGTAAGCAACTTCACCGAGGTCTTTCTTTGAAAAAACTCTTTTCAAACATTCCTTTATGCTTTGCAGAATAATTCTACATCATCTCTGATCAACAATATGTCATACATATACTTATCAGAAATGCTATAGTGCTCCCACTCACTTTCTTGTAAATACAGGCTTCACCGCAAGTCTGTATAAACTATATGCTTTGATCAACTTATCAAAGCGTATATTCCAACTCCGAGATGCTTGCACCAGTCCATAGATGGATCGCTGGAGCTTGCATATTTAGTTAACACCTTTAGGATCGACAAAACCTTCTAGTTGCATCGTATACAACTCTTCTTTAATAAATCCATTAAGGAATGAAGTTTTGTTTATCCATTTGCCAGATTTCATAAAATGCGGCAATTGCTAACATGATTTGGACAGACTTAAGCATAGATACGAGTGAGAAACTCTCATCGTAGTCAACACCCTGAACTTGTCGAAAACCTTTTTCAACAATTCCAGCTTTGTAGATAGTAACACTACTATCAGCGTCCGTCTTCCTCTTGAAGATCCATTTATTTTCTATGGCTTATCGATCAACGGGCAAATCCATCAAAGTCCATACTTTGTTCTCATACATGGATCATATCTCAGATTTCATGGTCTCAAACCATTTCATGGAATCTGGGCTCATCATCGCTTCCTCATAGTTCGTAGGTTCGTCATGGTCTAGTAACATGACTTCCAGAACAGGATTACCGTACCACTCTGGTGAGGATCTCACTCTGGTTTACCTACGAGATTCGGTAGTAACTTGATCTGAAGTTACATGATTATCATCATTAGCTTCCTCACTAATTGGTGTAGTAGTCACAAGAACAGATTTCTGTGATGAACTACTTTCCAATAAGGGAGAAGGTACAATTACCTTATCAAGTTTTCTACTTTCCTCCCACTCACTTCTTTCGTGAGAAACTCCTTCTCTAGAAAGGATCCATTCTCAGCAATGAATGACTTGCCTTCGGATCTGTGATAGAAGGTGTACCCAACATTTTCTTTTGGGTAACCTATGAAGATTTACTTCTCCGATTTGGGTTCGAGCTTATCATGTTGAAACTTTTTCACATAAGCATCGCAGTCCCAAACTTTAAGAAACGACAGCTTAGGTTTCTTGCCAAACCATAGTTCATACGGTGTCGTCTCAATGGATTTAGATGGTGCCCTATTGAACGTGAATGTAGCTGTCTCTAATGCATAACCCCAAAACTTTAGTGGTAAATCGGTAAGAAACATCATAGATTGCACTATATCCAATAAAGTACGGTTATGACGTTCGGACACACCATTATGTTGTGGTGTTCCAGGTGGCATGAATTTGTGAAACTATTCCACATTGTTTTAATTGAAGACCAAACTCATAACTCAAATATTCATCTTCTGCGATCATATCATATAAACTTTTATTTTTGTTACGATGATTCTCCACTTCACTCTGAAATCCTTTGAATTTTTCAAATGTTTCAGACTTGTGTTTCATCAAGTAGATATACTCATATCTGCTCAAATCATCTGTGAAGATCAGAAAATAATGATACCTGCCATGAGCCTCAATATTCATCGGACCACATACATCAGTATGTATGATTTTCAACAAATCTGTTGATCGCTCCATTGTTCCGGAGAACGGAGTCTTAGTCATCTTGCCTATGAGGCATGGTTCGCAAGCATCAACTGATTCATAATCAAGTGATTCCAAAAGCCCATCAGCATGGATTTTCTTCATGCGCTTTACACCAATATGACCTAAACGGCAGTGCCACAAATAAGTTGCACTATCATTATTAACTTTGCATCTTTTGGTTTCAATATTATGAATATGTGTATCACTACGATCGAGATCCAATGAACCATTTTCATTGGGTGTGTAACCATATAAGGTTTTATTCATGTAAACAGAACAACAATTTATTCTCTTACTTAAATGAATAACCGTATTACAATAAACATGATCAAATCATATTCATGCTCAACGCAAACACCAAATAACACTTATTTAGGTTCAACACTAATCCTGAAAGTATAGGGAGTGTGCGATGATGATCATATCAATCTTGGAACCACTTCCAACACACATCGTCACTTCACCCTTAACTAGTCTCTGTTTATTCTGCAACTCCTGTTTCGAGTTACTAATCTTAGTAACTGAACTAGTATCAAATACTGAGGGGTTGCTATAAACACTAGTAAAGTACACATCAATAACATGTATATCAAATATACTTATGTTCACTTTGCCATCCTTCTTATCCGCCAATCACTTGGGGTAGTTCCGCTTCCAGTGACCAGTTCCTTTGCAGTAGAAGCACTTAGTCTCAGGCTTAGGATCAGACTTGGGCTTCTTCACTTGAGTAGCAACTTGCTTGCCGTTCTTCTTGAAGTTCCCCTTCTTCCCTTTGCCCTTTTTCTTGAAACTAGTGGTCTTGTCAACCATCAACACTTGATGCTCTTTCTTGATTTCTACCTTCATTGATTTCATCATCATGAAAAGCTCGGGAGTCATTTTCATCATCCCTTGCATAATATAGTTCATCATGAAGTTCTACTAACTTGGTGATGGTGACTAGAGAATTCTGCAAATCACTATTTTATCTGGAAGATTAACTCCCACTTGATTCAAGCGATTGTAGTACCCAGACAATCTGAGCACATGCTCACTAGTTGAGCGATTCTCCTCCATCTTTTAGCTATAGAACTTGTTGGAGACTTCATATCTCTCAACTCGGGTATTTGCTTGAAATATTAACTTCAACTCCTGGAACATCTCATATGGTCCATGACGTTCAAAACGTCTTTGAAGTCCAGATTATAAGCCGTTTAAGCATGGTGCACTAAACTATCAAATAGTCATCATATTGAGCTAGCCAAACGTTCATAACGTCTGCATCTGCTCCTGCAATAGGTCCGTCACCTAGCGGTGCATCAAGGACATAATTCTTCTATGAAGCAATGAGGATAAACCTCAGATCACAGATCCAATTCGCATCTTTGCTACTAACATTTTTCAACACAATTTTCTCTAGGAACATATCAAAATAAACATATGAAAGCAACAACGCGAGCTATTGATCTACAACATAGATATGCTAATACTACCAGGACTAAGTTCATGATAAATTAAAGTTCAATTAATCATATTACTTAAGAACTCCCACTTAGATAGACATCCCTCTAATCCTCTAAGTGATTACGTGATCCAAATCAACTAAACCATGTCCGATCATCACATGAGATGGAGTAGTTTCATTGGTGAACATCACTATGTTGATTATATCTACTATATGATTCACGCTCGACCTTTCGGTCTCCGTGTTCCGAGGCCATATCTGTATATGCTTGGCTCGTCAAGTATAACCTGAGTATTCTGCGTGTGCAACTGTTTTGCACCCGTTGTATTTGAACGTAGAGCCTATCACACCCGATCATCACGTGGTGTCTCAGCACGAAGAACTTTCGCAACGGTGCATACTCAGGGAGAACACTTCTTGATAATTAGTGAGAGATCATCTTAAAATGCTACCGTCAATCAAAGCAAGATAAGATGCATAAAAGATAAACATCACATGCAATCAATATAAGTGATATGATATGGCCATCATCATCTTGTGCTTGTGATCTCCATCTTCGAAGCACCGTCGTGATCACCATCGTCACCGGCGCGACACCTTGATCATCATCATAGCATCGTTGTCGTCTCGCCAATCTTATGCTTCCATGACTATCGCTACCGCTTAGTGATAAAGTAAAGCATTACAGCGCAGTTGCATTGCATACAATAAAGCGACAACCATATTGCTCCTGCCAGTTGCCAATAACTCGGTTACAAAACATGATCATCTCATACAATAAAATTTAGCATCATGTCTTGACCATATCACATCACAACATGCTCTGCAAAAACAAGTTAGACGTCCTCTACTTTGTTGTTGCAAGTTTTACATGGCTGCTACGGGCTTAAGCAAGAACCAATCTTACCTACGCATCAAAACCACAACGATAGTTTGTCAAGTTGGTGATGTTTTAACCTTCTCAAGGACCGGGCGTAGCCACACTCGGTTCAACTAAAGTTGGAGAAACTGTCACCCGCTAGCCACCTTTGTGCAAAGCACGTCGGGAGAACCGGTCTCGCGTAAGTGTACGCGTAATGTCGGTCCAGGCCGCTTCGTCCAACAATTCCGCCGAACCAAAGTATGACATGCTGGTAAGCAGTATGACTTATATCGCCCACAACTCACTTGTGTTCTACTCGTGCATATAACATCAACACATAAAAACCTAGGCTCTGATACCACTGTTGGGAAACATAGTAATTTCAAAAAATTTCCTACGCACACGCAAGATCATGGTGATGCATAGCAATGAGAGGGGAGAGTGTGATCTACGTACCCTTGTAGTCTGACAGCGGAAGCGTTATGACAACGCGGTTGATGTAGTCGTACGTCTTCATGGCCCGACCGATCAAGCACCGAAACTACGGAACCTCCGAGTTCTAGCACACGTTCAGCTCGATGATGATCCCCGGACTTCGATCCAGCAAAGTGTCGGGGAAGAGTTCCGTCAGCACGACGGCGTGGTGACGATCTTGATGTTCTACCGTCGCAGGGCTTCGCCTAAGCACCGCTACAATATTATCGAGGAGTATGGTGGAAGGGGGCACCGCACACGGCTAAGAAAATGATCACGAGGATCAATTTGTGTGTCTATGGGGTGCCCCCTGCCCCTGTATATAAAGGAGTGGAGGAGGGGAGGGGAGGCCCTCTCTATGGCGCGCCCTAGGGGAGTCCTACTCCCACCAGGAGTAGGATTCCCCCTTTCCTAGTCCAACTAGGAGTCCTTCCATGTAGTAGGAGTAGGAGACAAGGAAGGGGAAGAGGGAAGACAAGGAAGGAGGGGGCGCAGCCCCTCCCCTTAGTCCAATTCGGACTAGGCCTTGGGGGGGGCGCGACCTGCCTCTCCCTCTCCCCTAAAGCCCAATAAGGCCCATATACTTCTTCCCCCGTATTCCCGTAACTCCCCGGTACTCCGAAAAATACCTGAACCACTCGGAACCTTTCCAATGTCCGAATATAGTCGTCCAATATATTGATCTTTATGTCTCGACCATTTCGAGACTCCTCGTCATGTCCCCGATCTCATCCGGGACTCCGAACTCCTTCGGTACATCAAAACTCATAATATAACCGTCATCGAAACCTTAAGCGTGCGGACCCTACGGGTTCGAGAACAATGTAGACATGACCGAGACATGTCTCCGGTCAATAACCAATAGCGGAACCTGGATGCTCATATTGGCTCCCACATATTCTACGAAGATCTTTATCGGTCAGACCGCATAACAACATACGTTGTTCCCTTTGTCATTGGTATGTTACTTGCCCGAGATTCGATCGTCGGTATCTCAATATCTAGTTCAATCTCGTTACCTACAAGTCTCTTTACTCGTTTCGTAATACATCATCTCGCAACTAACTCATTAGTTGCAATGCTTGCAAGGCTTATGTGATGTGCATTACCGAGAGGGCCCAGAGATACCTCTCCGACAATCGGAGTGACAAATCCTAATCTCGAAATACGCCAACCCAAAGTACCTTTGGAGACACCTGTAGAGCTCCTTTATAATCACCCAGTTACGTTGTGACGTTTGGTAGCACACAAAGTGTTCCTCGGGCAAACGGGAGTTGCATAATCTCATAGTCATAGGAACATGTATAAGTCATGAAGAAAGCAATAGCAACATACTAAACGATCGGGTGCTAAGCTAATGGAATGGGTCATGTCAATCACATCATTCTCCTAATGATGTGATCCCGTTAATCAAATGACAACACATGTCTATGGTTAGGAAACATAACCATCTTCGGTTAACGAGCTAGTCAAGTAGAGGCATACTAGTGACACTTTGTTTGTCTATGTATTCACACATGTATTATGTTTCCGGTTAATACAATTCTAGCATGAATAATAAACATTTATCATGAAATAAGGAAATAAATAATAACTTTATTATTGCCTCTAGGGCATATTTCCTTCAGTATCCCATTCCATGCCTTGATGATATGCTTGATGAACTTAGTGGTGCCACTATATTTTTCAAGATTGATCTTCAAAGTGGTTACTATCAAATCCGCATACAAGAGGGTGATGAATGGAAAACCTCTTTCAAAACCAAGTTTGGGTTGTATGAGTGGTTAGTCATGCCTATGGGTCTATCGGAAGCACCGGGTACTTTTATGCGTCTTATGAATCATGTCTTTCGCCCTTACATTGGTGTTTTTGTTGTGGTCTACTTCGATGATATCCTTGTTTATAGCAAATCTCTTAAAGATCATGTCACCCATGTTCGAACCATTTTGCAAACTCTTTGAAAAGATCGTCTCTATGCCAACATGGAAAAGTGCCTTTTCGGTGTTGATAAGCTCGTTTTCTTGGGTTTTGTTGTTTCCTCTAAGGGTGTTCATGTTGATGATTCTAAGATCAATGCTATAAAAACTTGGCCACAACCAACCAACTTGCATCAAGTGCGTAGCTTCCTTGGTTTAGACGGTTTCTATCGTAGATTTGTGAAGGACTTTAGCACCATTTCTTCACCTTTGCATGCTTTGAGCAAGAAAAATGCGCCTTTTGTTTGGGGACCATCCCAAGATACCGCTTTCAATGAACTTAAGAATTTGCTTACTCATGCTCCCGTGCTTGCATTAATCAACTTTAACAACCCTTTGAGATTCATTGTGATGCTAGTGGTAATGACATTGGAGGTGTGTTAACGCAAGAGAAGCACCCCATAGCTTACATTAGTGAGAAACTTTCTGGAGCGCAACTCAATTACCCCATCTATGACAAAGAGTTGTATGCTTTAGTGCGAGTTTTGCATGAATGTGAGCACTATCTTTGCCCTCATGAATTCATCATTCATACCGATCATGAAATGCTTAAATACCTTAAGGGTCAAACCAAGTTGAACAAGCGTCATGCTAAATGGAGTGAATTCATTGAGTCTTTTCCTTATGTCATCAAGTACATCAAGGGTAAGGAAAATGTTATGGTGGATGCTCTTTCCCGCATATGCATGCTTGTTACTCAACTTGAATTGGATGTCATTGGCTTTGAGCACATAAAAGACCTGTATGAGAATGATCCTACTTTTGCAACTCCTTATGCCAAATGTTTGACGCATACCTCTTGGGAACGCTATTACATCAAAGATGGATATCTTGAGAGCTAACAAACTTTGCATCCCCAAGTCTTCTCTTCATTTGTTGCTTTTGCAGGAATCTCATGGAGGAGGACTAATGGGACATTTTGGACGCGACAAGACTTTTGCTACGCTCTCCAAGAACTACTATTGGCCCAAGATGTTTCACGACATCAACCGCTTCACCAATCGATGCTCTACAGGTCGTAAAGCTAAGTCTAAAGCTCAATCCCATGGCCTTTACATGCCTGTCCCAATTCCATATCAACCATGGGAAGCCATTAGCATGGATTTTGTACTTGGATTGCCTAGAACTCGAAATGGAAAGGATTCGGTATTTTTCATTGTGGACCGATTCTCTAAGATGGCACATTTCATTCCTTGCAACAAGATAGACGATGCTTCACATGTTGCCAATCTATTTTGTAGGGAAATATTGTGTCTACATGGAGTGCCAAAGATGATCGTCTCGGACCGCGACATCAAGTTCCTAAGCTACTTTTGGAAGACCATATGCGCCAAGCTCGGAATCAAGCTACTCTTCTCCACGGCATACCATCCACAAACCGACGGCCAAACAGAGGTGACCAACCACACACTCTCCGCTCTACTTCGCGTGCTCATCAAGAAAAACATCAAGGAGTGGGAGGTGTGTCTACCTATCGCTGAGTTCGCCTACAACCGAGTAAGACACTCAACAATCGACAAGTCCCCTTTCGAGGTCGTATACGGATGCAACCCATTGTCACCATTGGACATTCTTCCTCTACAACTACAAGAGCGCATCAATATGGACGCAAGTGCACGTGTGAACCATCTCAAGAAGGTGCAGGAAGATACAAGGCACACAATCAAGCGCCAAGTACAACGACCAAGCTCAACATCAACAAGCAACCCATGGTATTCGACATTGGTGATCTTGTGTGGCTACACCTTCACAGAGACCGCTTCACCAATGAACGCAAGTCCAAGCTTCTACCTCGAGTGGATGGACCCTTCAAGGTGCTTGCACGCTACAACAACAACGCTTACAAGATCAACCTCCCACGCGACAAGTACAACGTGAGCGGCATCTTCAATGTCAAGGACCTCTCGCCCTACCATGGTGATGAAAAATTTGATCCGAGGTCGGATCTTCCCCAAGGGAGGGGAGATGATGTGGAGCATCCCAAGGTCATCCCCATGGACCTACCATAGTCTCACCAAGTGCCTAGTGGACCCATGACACGAGCACGTGCAAGAGCTCTTGAAACCGAGGTGACATCTCTCCTCTCACAAGTTCACTTCGATGCACATGAGACATGGCTACTACCTCAAATGGATACATTATGCATACTCAGGTATCAAGGAGTTAGCCACGAAGAAGCTAAGAAGCAAGGAGAATCAGAAGAGGAAGCTGGACGGGAAGAAGAAGAGTTGCGGAAGAAGCTACAGGCTCTGGATGACCGGCCCATCCCGGACGTCCGGCCCCTGAAGATCACACCATCCAAAGGAATCCAGGCCAGCGCATGCTACAGCGGCCGGACGTCCGACCTGGACCGGACGTCCGATACCTCCCAGGCTCCGAACGACCGAGCACCTCCGGACGACCGGCACACCCACACCTGAGCCGAATATACGGATTTCTGAAGCCCTCCGGACGACCGACGCCCCGGACGACCGACCCCTGCCGGACGTCCGACCGAAGACCACCTGAGGTGAATCTACGGATGTTCGACGAGCACTGGACGTCCGGACCCTCGCGAGCCTCCGGACGACCAGTGACTCCTGGATGTCCGACGCCTGTGTGTTGTTATGTGTTGGGCCGCATCCCATGTACCCCTTCACCCACCTAGACTATATATACTCTTCTCCTACCTATGTTTTAGGGTTAGCATTGGTTTAGCTCATATTTAGAGATAGAGCATTGCTCATCCACATCGGATCTACTCCATGAGAGAGACCGCGACCCCTCTTCGGAGAAGATCCCTTTGGATTCAAGACCCCTTTACGGGAAGATCCCCTTGTGGATTCAAGACCTCCTCGAAGAGAAGACCGTTACCTTTGTATCGTCCCTAGTTGACCGTTGATCGTGTGATCTCTTTTGTACTTGAGGATCTAGCATATGTGTGACTATTTCTTGTTGGTTTAGTGATTCTCTCGTGTTTCCCCTCGTGTTTTCCCTCGTGTTATTCGCAGGATCCGCTCCTTTCGTGAAAGATCGGGCGATTAGGGTTCTACCCTACATCAGAATGTTTCATTGCTGCTCTGACTGGTTGTGAGGCATTAGGGCTAAAATATATAGAGCTTTTTTTCTTCTGTTCACTGCTTGTCCCAAACACTCAGAATAGATGCGAAGGATCTCATTCAATCATGTGGCACTATTTACTTGATCATTAAGAAAGATAAGACTGTCGTCAACAAATAGTAAATGATTGATCCAAGGTGACCAAACACTTACTCGAATGCCATGATCAATGAGGTTGTCACCGTAGTAATTCATCCAAGATGTGAGGCCTTTGGCGGACAACAAGAACATGAAGGGAGACCAAGGGTCCCCCTGCCGTAATCCTCTTGAAGGTATAAAGGAAGGGAGTAGACAACCATTCACCTTCACTAAAACCGAACGGAGGAGATAACCATTCACCTTCACTGAAAACCGAATGGAGGAGACACATTTCATGATCAGACTGACAAATTTGTCGCAAAAACCCAGCTTGATCATCATCTCTTCCAAGTAGTGCCATTCAACTCTATCATATGCCTTGAGCATATCGAGCTTAACTGCACATGATACTGACTTGACTCTTTTATTCTTTTCATGGCATGTACGCTCTCATATGCAAGAAAGACGTTATCGATGATTAATCATCCTGGTACAAATGCGCTCTGCTCCACACCAACTGTCTCATCCATAAGACCCATGAATCCATTTGTGCTAGCCTTGGCCCCAATCTTGTAAAGAATAGGACACAGAGCAATTGGTCTGAACTGAGAAATCTTTTGGGGGTTCCGTACCTTTGGGATCAGTGTGATCGACATGTCATTTAGACCTGAAGGTAGGTCGCCCCCATTAAGAAAATCCAGTAGGGCACTTGTAACATCTACGCCCACAATCTCCCAATGTCATTGGAAGAAACCTGTTGTAAATCCATCTACCCCGGGTGCCTTCGAGGGAGCCATCTAAAATAGAGCGGTTTTTATCTCCTCTATCGAGTAATATTTGGATAAAGATTCATTCATGGACTCACTAACTCGGCTAGGAACATATCAAAGAAAATGTTGCATATCATTGTATCCCTAAGACTGATACAAACTTTGGTAAAAACCATTTATTTTTGTTTTCAGTTCATCAGGATCAACACTAGTTCTTCCATCTTCAAGTTTAAGAGAAGTGGTCCTATTATCTTATTTTCATTGGGCATCACGGGCTTGAAAATATATAATGTTCCGATCACCTGCTCGAAGCCAACAAACCCGAGAACGTTGTTTCATCCTGATTTCTTCTTGACGAAGGGCCTCACATAACTGAGAAGCAACAGTTCGCTCTTCTTCAGTCTAGCCTTGTCCAATTGAGGCAACGCGAAGGCGTTCTAATCTGGAATGCAATTTGTGTACCTTTTTAGCCAGGTTACCGAACTTACGCTCACCCTAGGAGCCGAGATCTCGATGTACTGTTTCTAGAGAAGTGAGCAAATCATCAAAACCTTTCTGGCTAGACCTCAAAGTCCACAGACTTTTTAAAATGGTGTCGTATGATGACCCACAATTATAGGGGATCTATCGTAGTCCTTGGCAACAACTACCCAAAAGGGACAGAGAGAACCCATAGACAGTCAAAGGTCATCATCATCATCCTCATCATCATCATCATCATCATCATCATCATCAATAGGAGCTCCACTACCACCAGCATCATCGAGGAAATCAGCCCACTCAGGCCCCGAAGGAGAACCAAAGACTGAAGGAGGAGCCGCTGGAAGACGCTAATCGTCATTCATATCAGTAGCTCCAGAGTCACGAAGATGAGACTTCAAGGCATTCTTGGAAGTGATCAAGCGAGTGAAAACATCATGGTTTTGTGTGCAGTTGAAGGATAACGCCTTCATCATGGCAGAGTGTGCATTTACGATAAAACGAGCAAAACTCCCAAAGGACGCAGAGCTGGCAGTAGTAGGATGAGACTGAGTAGCAGACCTATGAGCAGGGGCAGACTTGGAGGTACCCTTCGGAGCAAAATCATTGGCCATGTGAGGAGGCATAATCCACTTCTCATGCACATGGGTGCGGACAAGAGAAAATGGAGCCACACTCTCAATAAGAGTCTGAATGAATGGAGCATGAGGAAAGGCACGCTTATACTGAAAGCTAGCAAGATGGATTTCATGCCATAGGAAATGAGGAACATTTATCATGCCTTTGGGAGACTCATGGAGGCGAGACATAAGATCGATGCAATAACTGTTGCAAGATCCCTTGTCACCCATCTTAGGATAAATGGTACAGATGATACATTGGTAGATGATGTAGTAGGGAGATCTCCAAATAGAAACTTGATTCAGATCCTTCATCTTTTCCTCCTCAGTAAGTTCATCAAGTTCCTTAAGGAGATATCCACAAGCCTCAACTGCTTTGGGTTTGTGATTTGGGTCATCTTTATGGATCTTGAATCCATTGTCTGGAAACCCAAGAGCAGCGACAAATTGAGCATAAGTGGCAGTGAGCTCGATGTCAGAGGTCATCCAGGTGATGGTCTTGTTAGGAGCAAAGAAGCATGTAGCATAAAACTAATGGACAGCCGCCTGATGTAAATCATGCTGAAATGCAAATGGAGCAGCAAGACCGAATGACTCAATGAGCTCAATGGCACCCGGATACTTCATGGGGATGTTTCCGAATATGAGCCAAGTCAATGAAGTGGTGCAGAGAGAGACCCTTTGGTAGGACTACAGAGGTGTAAATATCTGCCTAAACATTTGTGCGAAAACGTAGATCCAGAGAGTCTTGAACCACCTCGAATTGATCAACATCACGCCAGAACTTAAGATATGCAAGCTTGGGCACTTTTTTGAAATCCTTGAGGATATGTCCATGAATTTGAGGAGTCTCAAGGGGTATGTGTCGACCATCGGCATGCGGCTGATCGAGAGGAGGAGCAGGCATGTGAGTGGCCCTTCGAGAACCGCGGGGGCGGGACGAAAAGTCACTTGCACACCACGCTCCTCCTCCATCTCTTCTTCATAGTCAGAGCCCTCGGCAGAGGAGGATTGCTCGATCACAACATGTTTCCTAGCACACTTGCGTGGATGAAACTCCTCTTGAGAGTCATCGGAACCACCACCACGAGAGGCTGAAACCAAGAGCAGAGGAACATCGACACACCATAGTGAGCCCTTGGTACTGATAACCCACAAGTATAGGGGATCACAACAGTTTTCGAGGGTAGAGTATTCAACCCAAAATTATAGATTCGACACAAGGGGAGCCAAAGAATATTTGAAGGTATTAGCAGCTGAGTTGTCAATTCAACCACACCTGGAGATTAATTATCTGCAGCAAGTAATCAGTAGCAAAGTAGTTTGATAGTTTTGATAGTAGTGACGACAACAATAGTAATAGTAACAGTGATAGCATTAACTTTGTAGCAAGCGTAACAGTGATCATAGCAGTAGTAACTTAGCAGAAACAATATAAGATAAATTTGTAGGCATTAAATCGATGACTTGTTGGATGATATTCATCATGTGACAGTTATAACCTAGGGCTATTAGGTACTAGCTCCAGTTCATTGATATAATGTAGGCATGTATTCCGTAAATAGTCATACACGCTTTATTAAAAGAACTTGCATGACATCTTGTGTCCTACCCTCCTGTGGCAGCGGGGTCCATATTAGAAACTAAGGGATATTAAGGCCTCCTTTTAATAGAGAACTGGAACAAAGCATTAACACATAGTGAATACATGAACTCCTCAAACTACGGTAATCACGGGAAGAAGTCCCGGTTGTTGTCATTCTAGGGTTACCAGATCATAACACGTAGTAGGTGACTATAACTTACAAGATCGGATCTAGAACATGGATATAATGGTAATAACATAAACGGTTTAGGTCTGAAATCATGGCACCCGGGCCCAAAGTGACAAGCATTAAGCCTCGCAAAGTCATAACAACATCAATCTAAGAACATAGTTGATACTAGGGATCAAGCCCTAACAAAACTAACTCGATTACATGATGAATCTTATCCAACTCCTCACCGACCAGCGAGCCTATGAAGGAATTACTCACTCCTGGTGGGGAGCATCATAGAATTGGCGATGGAGAAGGGTTGGTGATGACGAAGAACAAAGATCCCCCTCTCCGGAGCCCCAAACGGACTCCAGATCTACCCTCCCGACGAAGAACAGGGCTTGGCGGTGGCTCCGTTTCGTGGATTGCGATAATTCTTTCAACATGATTTTTTCTCCGAAAATAGGATTTTATAGCATTGGAATCAGGGTCTGTGGGGCCACCAGGTGGGGACAACCCACCTGGGTGAGCTAGGAGAGGGGGGCGCGCCCTGGTGGGTTGTGCCCACCTAGGTGCCCCTCTCTGGCAGGTCTTGCCTCCAGAAATTCTTATTATTGATATAAAAAATCCTCGCAAAGTTTCGTTCCATTCCGAGAACTTTTATTTCTGCAAATCATTCAAATCATTAGATTCATTCAAATCATGCAAATTAGAGTCCAAAACAAGAGGAAAAGCGTTAGGAAAAGTACATAATTATTCAAAATATAAACCACTAAAGTAAAAACTAATTGGACAAACGGTGGAGTCACATACCAAGAAACAATTCCCAGAAACAGTTTCGGAAACAGAGCTTCGAGCAAAGAGATCAAATCCATGGGTTTGAGCTTAAGAACACGGGAGACAGAGCAATGGAGATTTTTTTCTGGAGGTAAGTGATGATGTGGGATGAAGAAGTAAGTCAGGGGCCCACGTGGGGACCACAACCCACCAGTGTGCGGCTGGGGGTGCTGGTGCGCCCAGGTGGGTTGTGCGCACTTGGTGCACCTCCCTGTGATGTTTATTGCACCAAAAATTCTCAAATGTTCAAAAAAATCATGTAAAATTTTTAGGGCATTATGAGAACTTTTATTTTTGGGTCATTTTATATTCCACGGGAAATTCAGAAAATAGACAAAACATGGCATTTTATTTTATTTAACTAATAAAATAGAAAACAAAAGGTAGGGACAGAGGATAGTGCTTACTAAATTCATCAACTTCATACCGTTCAAAAATGATCCATTAATAAGGTTGATCAAGTCTTATTAACAACCACTTTTGATTAGCATGAAACTGAAGAACTTTCGTAAATCACTAAGTTACCTCAATGGGGATATGCATTTACCCAACAATAAGCATTTTATATTTCTTTTTGACAGTAGGTAGAGGTCTTTGAAAATTTCCAATAGTGATTGTCGGAGATTTTTTGATAACATTAATACCATTAACTTGGAATTGTTTCTTAGGAAAGTGCACCATATGCTCATTTCCATTAATATGAAAAGTGACCTTGCTTTTGTTGCAATCAATAACAACCCTTGCAGTATTCAAGAAGGGTCTACCAAGGATAATCGACATGTTGTCGTCCTCGGGCATCTCAAGTATAACAAAGTCAGTTAAAATAGTAACATTAGCAACAACAACGGGCACATCCTCACAGATACCGATAGGTATGGCAATTGATTTGTTAGGCATTTGCAAAGATATTTCAGTAGGTGTGAGTTTATTCAAGTCATGTCTTTTATATAAATATAAAGGCATAACACTAACACCAACTCCTAAATCACACAAAGCAGTTTTCACATAATTCTTTTTGATAGAGCAAGATATATTTGGTATTCCTGGATCTCCAAGTTTTTTAGGTACTCCATCTTTAAAAGTGTAGTTAGCAAGCATAGTGGAGATTTCAGCTTCCGGTATTTTTCTCTTATTTGTGATGAAGTCTTTCATATACTTTGCACATGGAGGCATTTTCAAGATATCAGTCAAGCGAGTATGCAAAAAGACTGGCCTCAGCATTTCACCGAAGCGTTCAAATTCTTCATCGTCATTCTTTTTAGTTGACTTGGGTGGAAAAGGCATAAGTTTTTGAACCCACGGTTCTCTTTCTTTACCGTGTTTTCTAGCAACAAAGTCTCTTTTGTCATATCTTTTATTTTTAAGTTGTGGGTTATCAAGATCAACACGTGGTTCTACCTCAACATCATTGGCTGGCTCTTTATCATTGGTTGGTTGAGAGTCTTCATGAACCTCATCATTATATTTTTCATTATCATTAGGTGAGTGTTCATTACCAGATTGAGTTTCAGCATCTGAGATAGAAACTTCATTATCATTGTCAGGAGGTTTCTCTATTTCAGGTTCACTAGGAGCATGCAAAGTCCTATCATTTTTCTTTTTCTTTCTAGAAGAACTAGGTGCACTAGTGTTAGCTCTTTGTGAATCTTGTTCAATTCTTTTTGGGTGTCCCTCAGGATAAAGTGGTTCCTGAGTCATTTTACCTCCTCTAGTTGCAACTCTAACAGCAAAGTCATGCATATTATTATTCATTTCATCAAGCAATTCTCTTTGAGATTTAGCAACTTGTTCTAATTGAGTTTGAACCATAGAAGCATGTTTTCCAACACCTCTAACATCATTTGATATTCTAAATAACAAGTCACTCAAGCGAGCAATCATATCATAATTGTATTTCAATTGTTTCATAACATTTGCATTGAAGTGATCTTGTTTTCTAATATAGTTTTCAAACTCATAAAGGCATTGACTAGGATGCATATTGTGAGGATTATCACTATCATTAAACTTCATAAGAGAATTTACCTCTACCACCTTAGGAAGTGGTGGTGTATTACGCCCATGTATTTCTTCAATAGGAAGTAAATTCTTAACATCCTCAGCCTTAATACCTTTTTCCTTCATAGATTTCTTTGCCTCTTGCATATCTTCGGGACTAAGATATAATATACCCCTCTTCTTCAGAGTGGGTTTAGCCGGTGGTTCGGGAATAGTCCAATCATCATAGTTTTTCAATATGTTATTCAATAATTCTTCAGCTTGCCCTAAAAACACAACCAGCACAACTATCTAGGAAGTCCCTAGAAGCATCAATTAGTCCATTATAGATGATATCAAGTATTTCATTTTTCTTAAGAGGATGATCTGGCAAAGCATTAAGTGACTAGCAAAGCCTCCCCCAAGCTTGTGGGAGACTCTCTTCTTTCGTTTGAGCAATGTTAAATATTTCCTGTAAGGCAGCTTGTTTCTTATGAGCAGGAAAATATTTTTCAGAGAAGTAATAAATCATATCCTGGGGACTACGCACACAACCAGGAGCAAGAGTATTGTACCAAGCTTCAGCATCACCCTTTAATAAGAAAAGAAATAATTTGAGAATAAAGTAATAGTGAGTTTTCTCATCATGAGTAAAAAGGGTGGCTATGTCATTCAACTTAGTAACATGTGCCACAACAGTTTCAGTTTCATAACAATGGAAAGGATCAGATTCAACCAAAGTAATTAACTCTGGGTCAATAGAGAATTCATAATCCTTATCATAAATAAAGATAGGTGAAGTCGCAAACTTAGGATCACACTTCATTCTAGCATTCAGAGATTTTTCTTTATACTTATGTAATAATTTCTCTAGATCATCTCTATCTTTGCAAGCAAGAATATCTCTAGTTGTTTCTTCACTCATAACATAAACTTCTGGTACCTCAGGCAATTCATATCTAGGAAGGCTAGTTCTAGTAGGTGTTTCAGGAGATTCAGTTTCAAGCTCATCA